>NW_027253761.1:432500-647176 GCF_044704955.1 Pristiophorus japonicus
TATGTGTGTGTCATTGTGTGTGTGAGTGTGTGAGTGAGTGTGTTGAGAGAGTCTGTGTGTGAGTGAGTGAGTGAACGTGTGTGTATGAGTGTATGTGTGAGTGTGTGTGTGTGAGTGTGTGAGAGTGTACGAGTGTGTGTCAGTGTGTGCGTGTGCGTGTGTGAATGTGAGTGTGTGTTTGTGTGTTTGTGTGTGAGTGCCTTAGAGTGCAAGTGTGTGAATGTGTGTGTGTGTGAGTGAGTGCGTGTGAGTGTGTGTGTTTGTGTTTGTGTGCGACTGTGTGAGAGTGTGTGTGCGTGAGTGTGTGAGTGTGTGTGTGAGTGTATGGCTGTGTGTGTGAGAGAGTCTGTGTGTGAGTGAGTGAGTGAACGTGTGTGTATGAGTGTATGTGTGAGTGTGAGTGTGTGTGTGAGTGTGTGAGAGTGTGAGTGTGTGTGAATGTGTGCGTGTGTGAATGTGAGTGTGTGTTTGTGTGTTTGTGTGTGAGTGCCTCAGAGTGTGTGCATGAGTGTGTGAATTTGTGTGAGAGTTTATGTGTGAGTGTGTAATTGTGTGTGTGTGTGTGAGTGTGTGTGTGTTTGAGTGTGTGTGTGAGTGAGTGTGTGTGTGTGTGTGTCTGTGTGGGTGAGTGTAAGTGTGTTGGTGTGTAATTGTGTGCGTTTGTGAATGTGTGTGTGAGTGTGTGATTATATGTGTGAGTGAGTGAGTGTGTGTGTGTTTGAGTGAGTGTGTGTGTGAGTGTATGATTGTGTGTGTGTGTGTGTGTCTGTATGGGTGAGTGAGTGTGCATGAGTTTGTCTGAGAGTGTGAGTGTGTGTGACTGTGAGTGTGTGTGAGTGTGTGTTTGTCAGTGTGTGTGTGTGTGTGAGTGTGTGAGTGTGTGTGAGTATGTGTGTGAGTGTGTTAGAATGTGTATGAGTGTGTGTGTGTGTGAGTGTACGAGTGTGTGAGAGTGTATGTGCGTGTGTGAGTGTGACTGTGTGCGTGTGACTGTGTGTTTGTGAGTGAGTGTGTATGAGTGTGTGAATGTGTGTGAGAGAGTGTGATTGTGTGTGTGTGATTGTGAGTGTGAGTGTGTGTGAGTGTGTGATTGTGACTGTGAGTGAGTATGAGTGTGTGTGTGTGATTCTGTGTGTGAGCGTGAGTGTACGTGTGAGTGAGTGTGTGTGAGTGTGTGTGAGTGTGAGTGTGTGAGTGTGTGTGACCGAGTGTGTGTGTGAGTGAGTGCATGTGTGTGTGTGAGTGAGTGCATCTGAGAGTGCGTGAGTGTGAGTGTGAGCGTGAGTGTGTCAGTGAATGTGAGTGTGCCTGAGCATATGACTGTGTGTGTGTGAGAGAGAGTCTGTGTGTGAGTGAGTGAGTGAGCGTGTGTGTATGTGAGCGTATATGTGAGTGTGAGTGTGTGTGTGTGTGTGTGTGTGCATATGTAAATGTGAGTGTGTGTTTATTTGTTTGTGTGTGTGTCTTAGAGTGTGTGCGTAAGTGTGTGAATGTGTGTGTGAGATTGTGTGTGCGTGTGTGTGAGTGTGACTGTGTGTGACTGTGTGTGAGTGCATGTGCGTGAGTGTATGAGTGTGTGCGTGAGTCTATGAGTATGTGTGTGTCATTGTGTGTGTGAGTGTGTGAATGTGTGTGAGTGTTTGTGTGAGCATGTGAGAGTGTGTGTGTGCATGTGTATGTGTGTGTGAGACTGTGTGTGTGTGTGTGTGTGTGTGAGTTTGACTGTGTGTTTGTGTGTGAGTTTGTGTGAGTGTGTGTGTGTGTGTGAGTGAATGTGTGAGTGTGAGTGTGTGTGAAAGTGTGAGTGCGTGTGTGAGTCTGTGAATGTATGTTTGAGTGTGTGAGTGTGTGTGTGTGTGTCATTCTTTGTGTGTGTGTGAGTGTGTCTGTGTGAGTGTGTGATTGTGTGTGTGAGTGTGTGTGTGTGGGAGTGTGTGAGTGTTTGAGTGTGTGTGTGAGTGTGTGTGAATGTATGTGTGAGTCTGTGTGTGTGAGTGTGTGAGTGTTTGAGTGTGTGTGTGTTTGTGTGTGAGTGTGTGTTTGTGTGTGTGTGTGTGTGTCAGCGTGTGAGTGTTTGAGTGTGTGTGTGTGTGTGAGTGTGTCATTCTTTGTGTGTGTGTGAGTGTGTGTGTGTGAGTGTATGATTGTGTGTGTGTGTGTGTGTGTGAGTGTGTGAATGTTTGAGTGTGTGTGTGTGTGAGTGTGTGTGAATGTATGTGTGAGTCTATGTGTGTGAGTGTGTGAGTGTTTGAGTGTGTGTGTGTGTGTGTGAGTGTGTGTTTGTGTTTTTGTGTGTGTGTCAGTGTGTGGGTATGTGTGATTGTGTGTGTGTGTGTGTAAGTGAGTGTGTGTGTGAGTGTGTGTGACTGTGAGTGTGCATGTGTGTGAGTGTGTGTGTGAGTGTGAGTGTGTGAGTGTGTGTGTGAGTGTTTGTGTGTGAGCATGTGAGAGTGTGTGTGTTCGTGTGTATGTGTGTTTGAGACTGTGTGTGTGTGTGTGACTGTGTGTTTGTGTGCAACTGTGCATGAGTGTGTGTGCGTGAGTTTGTGTGAGTGTGTGTGTGTGACTGAGTGTGTGAGTGTGTGTGTGAGTGAGTGTGTGAGTGTTTGAGTGTGTGTGTGTGTGTGAGAGTGTGTGTGTGTGAGTGAGTGTGTGAGTGTTTTACTGTGTGTGTGTGAGTGTGTGTGTGTCAGTGTGTGGGTGTCTGTGATTGTGTGTGTGTGTGTGAGTGTGTGTGTGAGTGTGTGTGAGCGTGTGAGAGTGCGTGTGTGCATGTGTATGTGTGTGTGAGAGTGTGTGTGCGAGTGCATGTGAAAGTGTTTGTGTGCGTGTGTATGTGTGTTTGTGTGTGAGCGTGTGAGAGTGCGTGTGTGCATGTGTATGTGTGTGTGAGACTGTATGCATGTGTGTGAGTGTGAGTGTGTGTGACTGTGAGTGTGCGTGTGTGTGTGTGCGTGTGTGTGTGAGTGTGTGAGTGTGTGCGTGTGTGTGAGAGTGTGTGTGAATGTATGTGTGAGTGTGTGAGTGGGTGTGTGTGAGTGTGTGGGTGTTTGCGTATGTGTGTGTCTGTGATTGTGTGTGTGTGTGTGAGTGTGTGTGTGAGTGTGTGATTGTGTGTGTGTGTTTATGTGTGAGTGAGCAAGAGTCTATGAGTGTGTGTTAGTGTGTTTGTGTGTGAGTGTGTGTGTGGGTGTGTGTGTGAGTGTATGACTCTGTGTGTGAGAGAGTCTGTGTGTGAGTGAGTGAGTGAACGTGTGTGTATGAGTGTATGTGTGAGTGTGTGTGTGTGAGTGTATGAGTGTGTGTGAGTGTGTGCGTGTGTGAATGTGAGAAACATAGAAACATAGAAACATAGAAAATAGGTGCTGGAGTAGGCCATTCAGCCCTTCTAGCCTGCACCGCCATTCAATGAGTTCATGGCTGAACATGCAACTTCAGTACCCCATTCCTGCTTTCTCACCATACCCCTTGATTCCCCTAGTAGTGAGGACTTCATCTAACTCCTTTTTGAATATATTTAGTGAATTGGCCTCAACAACTTTCTGTGGTAGAGAATTCCACAGGTTCACCACTCTCTGGGTGAAGAAATTCCTCCTCATCTCGGTCCTAAATGGCTTCCCCCTTATCCTTAGACTGTGTCCCCTGGTTCTGGACTTCCCCAACATTGGGAACATTCTTCCTGCATCTAACCTGTCTAACCCCGTCAGAATTTTAAACGTTTCTATGAGGTCCCCTCTCATTCTTCTGAACTCCAGTGAATACAAGCCCAGTTGATCCAGTCTTTCTTGATAGGTCAGTCCCGCCATCCCGGGAATCAGTCTGGTGAACCTTCGCTGCACTCCCTCAATAGCAAGAATGTCCTTCCTCAGGTTAGGAGACCAAAACTGTACACAATACTCCAGGTGTGGCCTCACCAAGGTCCTGTACAACTGTAGCAACACCTCCCTGCCCCTGTACTCAAATCCCCTCGCTATGAAGGCCAACATGCCATTTGCTTTCTTAACCGCCTGCTGTACCTGCATGCCAACCTTCAATGACTGATGTACCATGACACCCAGGTCTCTTTGCACCTGCCCTTTTTCTAAGCTGTCACCATTCAGATAATAGTCTGTCTCTCTGTTTTTACCACCAAGAGTGTGTGTTTGTGTGTGAGTGCCTTAGAGTGTGAGTGTGTGAATATCTGTGTGTGTGTGAGTGTGTGAGTGAGTGTGTGTGAGTGTGTGTGTTTGTGTTTGTGTGTGACTGTGTGAGTGAATGTGTGTGAGTGTGTGTGTGTGTGTTTGTGTGTGACTGTGTGTGAGTGTGTGTGCGTGAGTGTGTGAGTGTGTGCGTGAGTGAGTGTGTGTGGGTCAGTGTGAGTGTGTGAGTGTGAGTGTGTGTGTGAGTGTGTTTGCATCAGTGTGTGAGTGTGTGTGTGAGTGAGTGTGTGTGGGTCATTGTGAGTGTGACTGTGTGTTTGTGTGGGATTGTGTGTGTGCGTGAGTCTGTGAGAGTGTGTGTGTGCCAGTGAGTGTGTGATGCGTGTGTGTGAGTGTGTGTGAGTTTGTGTGAGTGTGTGAGTGTGAGTGTGTGTGACTGTGAGTGTGCGTGTGTGTGAGTGTGTGAGTGTGTGTGTGAGTGTGTGAGTGTGTGCATGAGTTTGTGTGAGTTTGTGTGTGTGTGAGTGAGTGCGTGTGAGTGAATGTGTGTGCGTGAGTGTGTGTGTGTGAGTGTGTGAGTGTGTGTGTGTTTGAGTGAATGTGTGTGTGAGTGTATGATTGTGTGTGTGTGTGTGTGTGTCTGTGTGTGTGTGTGAATGAGTGTGCGTGTGTGTATGTGAGTTTATGTGTGAGTGTGTGAGAGAGTGTATGAGTGTATATTAGTGTGTGCATGTGTGAATGTGTGTGTGTTTTTGTGTGTTTGTGTGTGAGTGTGTTAGAGTGTGTGTGTAAGTGTGTGATGTGTGTGTGTGAGTGTGACTGTGTGTTTGTTTGTGAATGCGCATATTTGTGTGAGTGTGTGAGAGTGTATGAGTGTGTATTAGAATGTGCATGTGTGAATGTGAGTGCGTGTTTGTGTGTTTGCGTGAGAGTATGCGAGTGTGTATGTGAGTGTGACTGTGTTTGTGAGTGTGACTGTGTGTTTCTGTGTGAGTGTGTGTATTTGTGTGAGTGTGTGTGTGAGTGTGTGAGTGTGTGTGTATGTGTGAATGTGTGACTGTGTGTGTGTGAAAGAGTCTGCGTGTGTGTGAGTGAGTGTGCTGAGTGTATGTGTGTGTGTGCGAGTGTATAAGTGTGTGTGAGTGTGTGCGTGTGTGAATGTGAGCGTGTGTGTGTGTGTGAGTGTGACTGTGCATATTTGTGTGAGTGTGTGTGAGTGTGTGAGTGTGAGTGTGTGAGTGTGTATGTGTGAGTGTGTGTTATTGTGTGTGTGTGAGTGTGTATGTGTGAGTGTGTACGTGTGTATGATTGTGAGTGTGTGTGTGTGAGTGAGTGCGTGTGAGTGAGTGTGTGTGCGTGAGTGTGTGTGTGTGAGTGTGTGAGTGTGTGTGTGTTTGAGTGAATGTGTGTGTGAGTGTATGATTGTGTGTGTGTGTGTGTGTGTGTCTGTGTGTGTGTGAATGAGTGTGCGTGTGTGTATGTGAGTTTATGTGTGAGTGTGTGAGAGAGTGTATGAGTGTATATTAGTGTGTGCATGTGTGAATGTGTGTGTGTTTTTGTGTGTTTGTGTGTGAGTGTGTTAGAGTGTGTGTGTAAGTGTGTGATGTGTGTGTGTGAGTGTGACAGTGTGTTTGTTTCTGAATGCGCATATTTGTGTGAGTGTGTGTGAGTGAGCGTGTGCGTGTGTATGATTGTGAGTGCTTGTGAGTGTGAGTGAGTGCGTGTGAGTGAGTGTGTGTGTGTGTGAGTGTGTGTGTATGTGTGAATGTGTGGCTGTGCATGTGAGAGGGCCTGCGTGTGTGAGTGAGTGTGCGTAGGTGTATGTGTGTGTGTGTGTGTGAGTATATGAGTGTGTGTGAGTGTGTGCATGTGTGAATGTGAGTGTGTGTTTGTGTATGAGTGTGTTAGAGTGTATGCGTAAGTGTGTGAATGTGTGAGTGTGTGCGTGTGTGTGAGTGTGTGATTGTGTGTGTGTGTGGGTGAGTGTGTGATTGTGTGTGAGTGAGTGTGTGTGGTTGTGTGAGTTTGTCTGAGAGTGTGAGTGTGTGTGACTGTGAGTGTGCATGAGTGTGTGTGAGTGTGTGTGTGAGTGAGTGTGTGACTGTGTGTGTGTGAGAGTCTGTGTGTGAGTTTATGTGTGAGTGTGTGAGAGTGTATGAGTGTGTATTAGAATGTGCATGTGTGAATGTGAGTGTGTGTTTGTGTGTTTGCGTGTGAGTATGTGAGTGTGTACATGAGTGTGACTGTGTTTGTGAGTGTGACTGTGTGTTTCTGTGTGAGTGTGTATATTTGTGTGAGTGTGTGTGTGAGTGTGTGAGTGTGTGTGTATGTGTGAATGTGTGACTGTGTGTGTGTGAAAGAGTCTGCGTGTGTGTGAGTGAGTGTGCTGAGTGTATGTGTGTGTGTGAGAGTGTATAAGTGTGTGTGAGTGTGTGCGTGTGTGAATGTGAGCGTGTGTGTGTGTGTGAGTGTGACTGTGTGTTTGTGTGTGAGTGTGCATATTTGTGTGAGTGTGTGTGAGTGTGTGTGAGTGTGTGAGTGTGTGTGTGTGTGAGTGTGTGTTATTGTGTGTGTGAATGTGTATGTGTGTATGATTGTGAGTGTGTGTGTGTGAGTGAGTGCGTGTGAGTGAGTGTGTGTGCGTGAGTGTGTGTGTGTGAGTGTGTGAGTGTGTGTGTGTTTGAGTGAATGTGTGTGTGAGTGTATGATTGTGTGTGTGTGTGTCTGTGTGTGTGTGAATGAGTGTGCGTGTGTGTATGTGAGTTTATGTGTGAGTGTGTGAGAGAGTGTATGAGTGTATATTAGTGTGTGCATGTATGAATGTGTGTGTGTTTGTGTGTGTTTGTGTGTGAGTGTGTTAGAGTGTGTGTGTAAGTGTGTGATGTGTGTGTGTGAGAGTGACTGTGTGTTTGTTTGTGAATGCGCATATTTGTGTGAGTGTGTGTGAGTGAGCGTGTGCGTGTGTATGATTGTGAGTGCTTGTGAGTGTGAGTGAGTGCGTGTGAGTGAGTGTGTGTGTGAGTGTGTGTGTATGTGTGAATGTGTGGCTGTGCATGTGAGAGGGCCTGCGTGTGTGAGTGAGTGTGTGTAGGTGTATGTGTGTGTGTGTGTGTGAGTATATGAGTATATGAGTGTGTGTGAGTGTGTGCATGTGTGAATGTGAGTGTGTGTTTGTGTATAAGTGTGTTAGAGTGTATGCGTAAGTGTGTGAATGTGTGAGTGTGTGCGTGTGTGTGAGTGTGTGATTGTGTGTGTGTGTGTGGGTGAGTGTGTGATTGTGTGTGAGTGAGTGTGTGTGGTTGTGTGAGTTTGTCTGAGAGTGTGAGTGTGTGTGACTGTGAGTGTGCATGAGTGTGTGTGAGTGTGTGTGTGAGTGAGTGTGTGACTGTGTGTGTGTGAGAGAGTCTGTGTGTGAGTTTATGTGTGAGTGTGTGAGAGTGTATGAGTGTGTATTAGAATGTGCATGTGTGAATGTGAGTGTGTGTTTGTGTGTTTGCGTGTGAGTATGTGAGTGTGTACATGAGTGTGACTGTGTTTGTGAGTGTGACTGTGTGTTTCTGTGTGAGTGTGTATATTTGTGTGAGTGTGTGTGTGAGTGTGTGAGTGTGTGTGTATGTGTGAATGTGTGACTGTGTGTGTGTGAAAGAGTCTGCGTGTGTGTGAGTGAGTGTGCTGAGTGTATGTGTGTGTGTGAGAGTGTATAAGTGTGTGTGAGTGTGTGCGTGTGTGAATGTGAGCGTGTGTGTGTGTGTGAGTGTGACTGTGTGTTTGTGTGTGAGTGTGCATATTTGTGTGAGTGTGTGTGAGT
Organism: Pristiophorus japonicus; assembly: GCF_044704955.1. Taxonomy (NCBI): domain Eukaryota; kingdom Metazoa; phylum Chordata; class Chondrichthyes; family Pristiophoridae; genus Pristiophorus; species Pristiophorus japonicus. The sequence goes on from NW_027253761.1 coordinate 440,448, forward strand.
GTGTGTGAGTGTGTGAGTGTGTGTGTGTGTGAGTGTGTGTTATTGTGTGTGTGAATGTGTATGTGTGTATGATTGTGAGTGTGTGTGTGTGAGTGAGTGCGTGTGAGTGAGTGTGTGTGCGTGAGTGTGTGTGTGTGAGTGTGTGAGTGTGTGTGTGTTTGAGTGAATGTGTGTGTGAGTGTATGATTGTGTGTGTGTGTGTCTGTGTGTGTGTGAATGAGTGTGCGTGTGTGTATGTGAGTTTATGTGTGAGTGTGTGAGAGAGTGTATGAGTGTATATTAGTGTGTGCATGTGTGAATGTGTGTGTGTTTGTGTGTGTTTGTGTGTGAGTGTGTTAGAGTGTGTGTGTAAGTGTGTGATGTGTGTGTGTGAGAGTGACTGTGTGTTTGTTTGTGAATGCGCATATTTGTGTGAGTGTGTGTGAGTGAGCGTGTGCGTGTGTATGATTGTGAGTGCTTGTGAGTGTGAGTGAGTGCGTGTGAGTGAGTGTGTGTGTGAGTGTGTGTGTATGTGTGAATGTGTGGCTGTGCATGTGAGAGGGCCTGCGTGTGTGAGTGAGTGTGTGTAGGTGTATGTGTGTGTGTGTGTGTGAGTATATGAGTGTGTGTGAGTGTGTGCATGTGTGAATGTGAGTGTGTGTTTGTGTGTTTGTGTATGAGTGTGTTAGAGTGTATGCGTAAGTGTGTGAATGTGTGAGTGTGTGCGTGTCTGTGAGTGTGTGATTGTGTGAGTGTGTGTGGGTGAGTGTGTGATTGTGTGTGAGTGAGTGTGTGTGGTTGTGTGAGTTTGTCTGAGAGTGTGAGTGTGTGTGACTGTGAGTGTGCATGAGTGTGTGTGTGTGTGTGTGTGAGTGAGTGTGTGACTGTGTGTGTGTGAGAGAGTCTGTGTGTGAGTTTATGTGTGAGTGTGTGAGAGTGTATGAGTGTGTATTAGAATGTGCATGTGTGAATGTGAGTGTGTGTTTGTGTGTTTGCATGTGAGTATGTGATTGTGTATGTGAGTGTGACTGTGTTTGTGAGTGTGACTGTGTGTTTCTGCGTGAGTGTGTATATTTGTGTGAGTGTGTGTGTGAGTGTGTGTGTATGTGTGAATGTGTGACGGTGTGTGTGTGAAAGAGTCTGCGTGTGTGTGAGTGAGTGTGCTGAGTGTATGTGTGTGTGTGAGAGTGTATAAGTGTGTGTGAGTGTGTGCGTGTGTGAATGTGAGCGTGTGTGTGTGTGAGTGTGACTGTGTTTGTGTGTGAGTGTGCATATTTGTGTGAGTGTGTGTGAGTGTGTGAGTGTGAGTGTGTGAGTGTGTGTGTGAGTGTGTGTTATTGTGTGTGTATGAATGTGTATGTGTGAGTGTGTACGTGTGTATGATTGTGAGTGTGTGTGTGTGAGTGAGTGCGTGTGAGTGAGTGTGTGTGTGTGTATGTGAATGTGTGACTCTGTGTGTATGTGAGAGAGTCTTCGTGTGTGAGTGAGTAAGTGTGCGTGAGTGTATGTGTGAGAGTGTGTGTGAGTGTATGAGTATGTGTGTGTGTGTGTATGAATGTGAGTGTGTGTTTGTGTGTGTGTTAGCGTGTGAGTGTGAGTGTGTGTGAGTGCGAGTGTGTGTGTGAGTGTGTGTGTGCGTGTGAGTGTGACTGTGTTTTTGTGTATGAGTGTATGTGAGTGTGTGTGCGTGTGTGAGCCAGAGAATCTGTGTGTGAGTGAGTGAGTGATCGTGTGTGTATGTGAGTGTATGTGTAAGTGTGAGTGTGTGTTTGTGTGTGAGAGTGTATGAGTGTGTGTGAGTGTGTACGCGTGTGAATGTGAGTGTGTGTTTGTGTGTTTGTGTTTGAGTGTCTTAGAGTGTGTGCTTGAGTGTGTGAATTTGTGTGTGTGTGTACATGTGTATGTGTGTGTGACTGTGTGTGTGTGCGTGTGTGAATGTGTGTTTGTGTGTGACTGTGTGTGTTTGAGTTTGCGTGTGTATGTTGAGTGTGTGAGTGTATGAGTGTGTGAGTGAGTGTGTGTGTCTGAGTGTGTGTGAGTGTATTTGTACATGTGTATGTGTGTGTGAGACTGTGTGTGTGTGAGTTTGACTGTGTGTTTGTGTGTGACTGTGTGTGAGTGTGTGTGTGTGAGTTTGTGTGAGCATGTGTGTGAGTGTGTGTGTGAGTGTGTGTGTGTGTGTGGGTGTGTGAGTGTGTCTGAGTGAGTGTGTGTGTGTGTGTGTGTGAATGTGTGAGCATGAGAGTGTGTGTGTATGACTGTGTGTGTGTGAGTGAGTGTCTGTGTGTGTGAGTGGGTATGCGTGAGTGTGTGAGTGTGAGTGCATGTGTGAGTGTGTGTGTGAGTGTATGAATGTGTTTGAGTGTGTGCATGTGTGAATGTGAGTGTGTCGTTGTGTGTTTGTATGTCAGTGTGTTAGTGTGTGTGTGTGAGTGTGTGTGTGTGAGTGTGTGTGAATGTTTGATTGTGCGTGTGTGTGTGTTTGTGAGTGTTTGTGTGTGTGAATGAGTGTGCATGTGTGTATGTGAGTTTATGTGTGAGTGTGTGAGAGAGCGTATGATTGTGTATCAGTGTGTGCATGTGTGAATGTGTGTGTGTGTTTTTGTGTGTTTGTGTGTGAGTGTGTTAGAGCGTGTGTATAAGTGTGAGTAGGTGTGAATGTGTGCGTGAATGTATGCGTGAGTGTGTGTGTGAGTGTGTTTGTGTTAGTGTGAATGCCTGTGTGTGTGTGATTGAGTGCATCTGAGTGTGCATGAGTGTGACTGTGAGTGTGTCTGTGAGTGTGTGAATGTGTGAGCGTGAATGTGTGTGTGTGTATGACTGTGCTTCTGTGTGAGTAATAGAGAGTCTGTGTATGTGAGTGTATGTGTGAGTGTGTGTGTGAGTGTATGAGTGTGTGTGAGTGTGTGTGAATGTGAGTGTGTCTTTGTTTGTTTGTATGTGAGTGTGTTACAGTGTGTGTGAGTGTATGTGTGTGAGTGTACGCGTGTGTGAGAGAATGTGTGTGTGTGAGTGTGACTGTGTGAGTGTGACTGTGTGTTTGTGTGTGAGTGTGTGAGAGTGTGTGAATGTGTGAGTGTGTGTGAGTGTGATTGTGTGTTTGTGTGTGTGAGTGTCTGATTGTGAGTGTGTGAGTGTGAGTGTGTGTGAGTGTGTGTGTGAGTGAGTGTGAGTGTGTGTGTGTGGTTCTGTGTGTCTGAGTGTGAGTGTGTGTGTGAGTGAGTATGTGTGAGTGTGAGTGTGAGTGTGTGAGTATGTGTGACTGAGTGTATGTGAATGAGTGCATGTGTGTGTGTGAGTGAGTGCATCTGAGAGTGCATAAATGTGGGTGTGTCAGTGAGTGTGAGTGCATGAGTGTGCGTGAGTTTGTGCATGTGTGAATGTGAGTGTGTGTTTGTGTGTGACTGTGTGTGAGTGTGTGTGCATGAGAGTGTGAGTGTGTGAGAGTGTATGAGTGTGTGTGGGTGTGACTGTGTGTTTGTGTGTGACTGTGTGTGAGTGTGTGTGCGTGAGTTTGTGTGTGTGTGTGTGAGTGAGTGTATGAGTGAGTGTGAGTGTGTGTGTGATTCTGTGTGTGTGCGTGTGAGTGTGTGTGTGAGTGTGAGTGTGACTGTGTGAGTATGTGTGACTGAGTGTATGTGAGTGAGTGCATGTGTGTTTGTGTGTGAGTGAGTGCATCTGAGAGTGCATACGCGTGAGTGTGTCAGTGAGTGTGAGTGTGTGTGAGTGTATGAATGTGTGTGAGTGTGTGTGTGTGTGAATGTGAGTGTGTGTTTGTGTGTTTGTGTGTGAGTGTCTTCGAGTGTGTGCGTGAGTGTGTGAATGTGTGTATGCATTCGTGTGTGAGAGTGTGTGTGTCTGTGCGTATGTGTGTGTGTATATTTGTGCGTGTGTGTGAGTGTGACTGTGTGTTTGTGTGTGACTGTGTGAGTGAGTGTATGAGTTTGTGTGTGAGTGTGAGTGTGTGAGAGTGTGTGAATGTGTGAGTGTGTGTGAGAGTGTGATTGTGTGTTTGTGTGTGTGAGTGTGTGATTGTGAGTGTGTGAGTGTGAGTGTGTGTGAATGTGTGTGTGAGTGAGTGTGAGTGTGTGTGTGATTCTGTGTGTGTGTGTGTGAGTGTGTGTGTGAGTGTGAGTGTGACTGTGTGAGTATGTGTGACTGAGTGTATGTGAGTGAGTGCATGTGTGTTTGTGTGTGAGTGAGTGCATCTGAGAGTGCATACGCGCGAGTGTGCCAGTGAGTGTGAGTGTGTGTAAATGTATGAATGTGTGTTTGTGTGTTTGTGTGTGAGTGTCTTAGAGTGTGTGCATGAGTGTGTGAATGTGTGTATGCATTCGTGTGTGAGAGTGTGTGTGTGCGTGTGTATGTGTGTGTGTATGTGTGTGCATGTGTGTGAGTGTAACTGTGTGTTTGTGTGTGACTGTGTGTGAGTGTGTGTGCATGAAAGTGTGAGTGTGAGAGTGTATGAGTGTGTGTAAGTGTGTGAATATGAGTGTGTGTTTGTGTGTTTGTGTGTAAGTGTCTTAGAGTGTGTGCATGAGTGTGTGAATCTGTGTGAGCATGCGTGTGTGAGAGTGTGTGCGTGCATGTGTATGTGTGTATGACTGTGTGTGTGTGAGTGTGACTGTGTGTTTATCTGTGACTGTGTGTGAGTGTGTGTGCACGGGTGTGTGAGTCTGTGCCTGAGTGTGTGTGTGTCAATGTGTGTGTGAGTGTGTGTGTGAGTGTGTGTGTGAGCGTGTGAGAGTGTGTGTGTGCATGTGTATGTGTGTGTAAGTGAGTGTGTGTGAGTTATCGTGTGAGCGTGAGTGTGTGAGTATGTGTGACGGAGTGTATGTGAGTGAGTGCATGTGTGTGTGTGAGTGAGTGCATCTGAGAGTGCACAAGTGCGGGTGTGTCAGTGAGTGTGAGTGTGTGTGAGTGTATGAGTGTGCGTGAGTGTGTGCATGTGTGAATGTGAGTGTGTGTTTGTGTGTGACTGTGTGTGAGTGTGTGTGCATGAGAGTGCGAGTGTGTGAGAGTGTATGCGTGGATGTGAGTGTGAATGTGTGTTTGTGTGTGACTGTGTGTGAGTGTGTGTGCGTGAGTTTGTGTGTGTGTGTGAGTGAATGTATGAGTTTGTGTGTGAGTGTGAGTGTGTGAGTGTGTGCGTGTGTGAGTGTGACTGTGTGTTTGTGTGTGAGTGTGTGAGAGTGTGTGAATGTGTGAGTATGTGTGAAAGTTTGATTGTGTGTTTGTGTGTGTGAGTGTGTGATTGTGAGTATGTGAGTGTGAGTGTGTGTGAGTGAGTGTGAGTGTGTGTGTGATTCTGTGTGTGTGAGTGTGAGTGTGTGTGTGAGTGAGTGTGTGTGCGTGTGAGTGTGTGTGTGAGTGTGAGTGTGTGAGTATGTGTGACTGAGTGTATGTGAGTGAGTGCATGTGTGTGTGTGTGAGTGAGTGCATCTGAGAGTGCATACGTGTGAGTATGTCAGTGAGTGTTCGTGTGTGTGAGTGTATGAGTGTGTGTGAGTGTGTGCGTGAGTGTGTGAATGTGTGTGTGCGTTCGTGTGTGAGTGTGTGTGTGCGCGTGTGTATGTGTGTGTATGTGTGTGCGTGTGTGTGTGTGACTGTGTGTTTGTGTGTGACTGTGCGTGAGTGTGTGTGCATGAAAGTGTGAGTGTGTGAGAGTGTATGAGTGTGTGTGAGTGTGTGAATATGAGTGTGTGTTTGTGTGTTTGTGTGTAAGTGTCTTAGAGTGTGTGCGTGAGTGTGTAAATGTGTGTGAGCAAGCGTGTGTGAGAGTGTGTGCGTGCATGTGCATGTGTGTGTGACTGTATGAGTGTGTGTGAGTGTGACTGTGTGTTTGTGTGTGACTGTGTGTGAGTGTGTGTTCACGGGTGTGTGAGTCTGCGCCTGAGTGTGTGTGTGTCAATGTGTGTGTGAGTGTGTGTGTGTGTGAGCATGTGAGAGTGTTTGTGTGCGCATGTGTATGTGTGTGTGAGACTGTGTGTGTTGAGTGTGTGTGTGTGCGAGTGTGACTGTGTTTTTGTGTGTGACTGTGTGTGAGTGCGTGCGCGTGAGTTTGTGTGAGTGCGTGTGTGAGTTTGTGTGTGAGTGTGAGTGTGTGAGTGTGTGTGCGTGTGAGTGTGACTGTGTGTTTGTGTGTGACTGAGTGTGAGTGTGTGTGCATGAGTTTGTGTGAGTGTGAGTGTGTGAATGTATGTGTGAATATGTGTGTGTGAGTGTGTGTTTGTGTGTGTTTGTGTGCGTGTGTCAGTGTGTGGGCATGTTTGATGGTGTGTGTGTGTGAGTGAGTGTGTTTGTGAGTGTGTGTGAGTTTGTGTGAGTGTGAGTATGTGTGACTGTGAGTGTGTGTGTGTGAGTATGTGTGTGTGTGTCAATGTGTCAGTGTGTGTGTGTGTGCTTGTGTGTGTGTGTGTGTGAGTGAGTGTGTGTGAATTTGTGTGAGTGTGAGTTTGTATGATTGAGTGTGTGTGAGTGTGAGTGTGTGTGTGAGTGTGTGAGTGTGTGTGTGTGTTTGTGTGAGTTTGTCTGAGAGTGTGAGTGTGTGTGACTGTGAGTGTGCGTGAGTGTGTGTGAGTGTGTGTGTGAGTGAGTGTGTGACTGTGTGTGTGTGAGAAAGTCTGTGTGTGAGTGAGTGAGTGTGCGTGTGTGTATGTGAGTTTATGTATGAGTGTGTGGGAGTGTATGAGTGTGCATTCGTGTGTGCATGTGTGAATGTGAGTGTGTGTTTGTGTGTTTGCGTGTGACTGTGTGAGTGTGTGTGTGTGCGAGTGTGACTGTGTGTGTGAGTGTGACTGTGTGTTTGTGTGTGAATGCGCATATTTGTGTGAGTGTGTGTGTGAGTGTGTGTGTATCTGTGAATGTGTGAATGTGTGACTGTGTGTGTGTGAGAGAGTCTGCGTGTGTGTGAGTGAGTGTGCTGAGTGTAAGTGTGTGTGTAAGAGTGTATAAGTGTGTGTGAGTGTGTGCGTGTGTGAATGTGAGTGTGTGTTTGTGTGTTGTGTATGAGTGTGTTAGAGTGTGTGTGTAATTGTATGAATGTGTGAGTGTGAGTGTGTGAGTGTGACTGTGTGTTTGTGTGTGAGTGTGCATATTTGTGTGAGTGTGTGTGTGAGTGAGTGCGTGTGAGTGATTGTGTGTGTGTGTATGTGAATGTGTGACTCTGTGTGTATGTGAGAGAGTCTGCGTGTGTGAGTGAGTAAGTGTGCCTGAGTGTATGTGTGAGAGTGTGTGTGAGTGTATGAGTATGTGTGTGTGCGTGTGTGTGTGTGTGTATGAATGTGAGTGCGTGTTTGTGTGTGTGTTAGCGTGTGAGTGTGAGTGTGTGTGTGCGTGTGTGTGTGTGAGTGTGTGTGTGTGCATGTGAGTGTGACTGTGTGTTTGTGTATGAGTGTATGTGAGTGTGTGTGTGCGTGTGTGAGCCATATAGTCTGTGTGTGAGTGAGTGAGTGAGCGTGTGTGTATGTGAGTGTATGTGTAAGTGTGAGTGTGTGTTTGTGTGTGAGAGTGTATGATTGTGTGTGAGTGTGCGCGCGTGTGAATGTAAGTGTGTGTTTGTGTAATTGTGTTTGAGTGTCTTAGAGTGTGTGCGTGAGTGTGTGAATTTGTGTGTGTGTGTACATGTGTATGTGTGTGTGACTGTGTGTGTGTGTGTGTATGACTGTGTGTTTGTGCGTGACTGTGTGTGTTTGAGTGTGCGTGAGTATGTTGAGTGTGTGAGTGCATGAGTGTGTGAGTGAGTGTGTGTGTCTGAGTGTGTGTGAGTGTGTGTGTACATGTGTATGTGTGTGTGAGACTGTGTGTGTGTGAGTTTGACTGTGTGTTTGTGTGTGAGTGTGTGAGTGTGTGTGTGCGTGTGTTTTGGTGAGTTTGTCTGAGAGTGTGAGTGATTGTGACTGTGAGTGTGCGTGAGTGTGTGTGTGAGTGAGTGAGTGTGCGTGTGTGTATGTGAGTTTATGTGTGAGTGTGTGAGAGTGTATGAGTGTGTATTAGTGTGTGCATGTGTGAATGTGAGTGTGTGTTTGTGTGTTTGCATGTGAGTGTGTGAGTGTGTGTGTGAGTGTGACTGTGTGTGTGAGTGTGACTGTGTGTTTGTGTGTGAGTGCGCATATTTGTGTGAGTGTGTGTGTGAGTGTGTGTGTATGTGTGAATGTGTGAATGTGTGACTGTGTGTGTGTGAGAGAGTCTGCGTGTGTGTGAGTGAGTGTGCTGAGTGTTAGTGTGTGTGTGTGAGAGTGTATAAGTGTGTGTGAGTGTGTGCGTGTGTGAATGTGAGTGTGTGTTTGTGTGTTGTGTATGAGTATATTAGAGTGTGTGTGTAATTGTGTGAATGTGTGTGTGTGAGTGTGACTGTGTGTTTGTGTATGAGTTTGCATATTTGTGTGAGTGTGTGTGTGAGTGAGTGCGTGTGAGTGATTGTGTGTATGTGTATGTGAATGTGTGACTCTGTGTGTATGTGAGAGTCTGCGTGTGTGAGTGAGTAAGTGTGCGTGAGTGTATGTGTGAGAGTGTGTGTGAGTGTATGAGTATGTGTGTGTGTGCGTGTGTGTGTATGAATGTGAGTGGGTGTTTGTGCATGTGAGTGTGACTGTGTGTTTGTGTATGAGTATATGTGAGTGTGTGTGTGCGTGTGTGAGCCAGAGAGTCTGTGTGTGAGTGAGTGAGTGAGCGTGTGTGTATGTGAGTGTATGTGTAAGTGTGACTGTGTGTTTGTGTGTGAGTGTGTGCGCGTGAGTTTGTGTGAGTGTGAGTGTGTGTGTGTGCGTGTGTGAGTATGACTGTGTGTTTGTGTGTGAGTGTGTGAGAGTGTGTAAATGTGTGAGTATGTGTGAAAGTTTCATTGTGTGTTTGTGTGTGTGAGTGTGTGATTGTGAGTGTGTGAGTGTGAGTGTGTGTGTGAGTGAGTGTGAGTGGGTGTGTGAGTGTGAGTGTGTGTGTGAGTGAGTGAGTATGTGCGACTGAGTGTATGTGAGTGAGTGCATGTGTGTGTGTGAGTGAGTGTTTGAGTGAGTGTGTGTGTGTGAGTGTGAGTGTGAGTGTGTGAGTATGTGTGACTGAGTGTATGTGAGTGAGTGCATGTGTGTGTGTGAGTGAGTGCATTTGAGAGTGCATCAGTGTGGGTGTATCAGTGAGTGTGAGTGTGTGTGAATGTATGAGTGTGCGTGAGTGTGTGCGTGTGTGAATGTGAGTGTGTGTTTGTGTGTGACTGTGTGTGAGTGTGTGTGCATGAGAGTGTGAGTGTGTGAGTGTATGAGTGTGTGTGAGTGTGACTGTGTGTTTGTGTGTGACTGTGTGTGAGTGTGTGTGCATGAGAGTGTGAGTGTGCGAGAGTGTATGAGTGTGTGTGAGTGTGACTGTGTGTTTGTGTGTGACTGTGTGTGAGTGTGTGTGCGTGAGTTTGTGTGTGTGTGAGTGAGCGTATGAGTTTGTGTGTGAGTGTGAGTGTGTGAGTGTGTGCGTGTGTGAGTGTGACTGTATGTTTGTGTGTGAGTGTGTGAGAGTGTGTGAATGTGTGTGTGAGAGTGTGATTGTGTGTTTGTGTGTGTGAGTGTGTGATTGTGAGTGTGTGAGTGTGAGTGTGTGTGAGTGTGTGTGTGAGTGAGTATGAGTGTGTGTGTGATTCTGTGTGTGTGAGAGAGTCTGTGTGTGAGTGAGTGAGTGTGCGTGTGTGTATGTGAGTTTATGTGTGAGTGTGTGAGAGTGTATGAGTGTGTATTAGTGTGTGCATGTGTGAATGTGAGTGTGTGTTTGTGTGTTTGCATGTGAGTGTGTGAGTGTGTGTGTGTGAGTGTGACTGTGTGTGTGAGTGCGCATATTTGTGTGAGTGTGTGTGTGTGAGCGTGTGTGTATGTGTGAATGTGTGAATGTGTGACTGTGTGTGTGTGAGAAAGTCTGCGTGTGTGTGAGTGAGTGTGCTGAGTGTATGTGTGTGTGTGAGAGTCTATAAGTGTGTGTGAGTGTGTGCGTGTGTGAATGTGAGTGTGTGTTTGTGTGTTGTGTATGAGTGTGTTAGAGTGTGTGTGTAATTGTGTGAATGTGTGTGTGTGAGTGTGACTGTGTGTTTGTGTGTGAGTTTGCATATTTGTGTGAGTGTGTGTGTGAGTGAGTGCGTGTGAGTGATTGTGTGTGTGTGTATGTGAATGTGTGACTCTGTGTGTATGTGAGAGAGTCTGCGTGTGTGAGTGAGTAAGTGTGCGTGAGTGTATGTGTGAGACTGTGTGTGAGTGTATGAGTATGTGTGTGTGCGTGTGTGTGTATGAAAGTGAGTGGGTGTTTGTGCATATGAGTGTGACTGTGTGTTTGTGTATGAGTGTATGTGAGTGTGTGTGTGCGTGTGTGAGCCAGAGAGTCTGTGTGTGAGTGAGTGAGTGAGCGTGTGTGTATGTGAGTGTATGTGTAAGTGTGACTGTGTGTTTGTGTGTGAGTGTGTGTGCGTGAGTTTGTGTGTGTGTGTGAGTGAGTGTATGAGTTTGTGTGTGAGTGTGAGTGTGTGAGTGTGTGCGTGTGTGAGTGTGACTGTGTGTTTGTGTGTGAGTTTGCATAATTATGTGAGTGTGTGTGTGCATGTGTATATGTGTGTGAGACTGTGTGTGTGTGAGTTTGACTGTGTGTTTGTGTGTGAGTGAGTGAGTGTGCGTGTGTGTATGTGAGTTTATGTGTGAGTGTGTGAGGGTGTATGAGTGTGTATTAGTGTGTGCATGGGTGAATGTGAGTGTGTGTTTGTGTGTTTGCATGTGAGTGTGTGTGTGTGAGTGTGACTGTGTGTGTGAGTGTGACTGTTTGTTTGTGTGTGAGTGCGCATATTTGTATGAGTGTGTGTGTGAGTGTGTGTGTATGTGTGAATGTGTGAATGTGTGACTGTGTGTGTGTGAGAGAGTCTGTGTGTGTGTGAGTGAGTGTGCTGAGTGTATGTGTGTGTGTGAGAGTCTATAAGTGTGTGTGAGTGTGTGTGTGTGTGAATGTGAGTGTGTGTTTGTGTGTTGTGTATGAGTGTGTTAGAGTGTGTGTGTAATTGTGTGAATGTGTGTGTGAGTGTGACTGTGTGTTTGTGTGTGAGTTTGCATATTTGTGTGAGTGTGTGTTGAGTGAGTGCGTGAGAGTGATTGTGTGTGTGTGTATGTGATTGTGTGACTCTGTGTGTATGTGAGAGAGTCTGCGTGTGTGAGTGAGTAAGTATGCGTGAGTGTATGTGTGAGAGTGTGTGTTTGAGTGTATGAGTATGTGTGTGTGTGCGTGTGTGAGCCAGAGAGTCTGTGTGTGAGTGAGTGAGTGAGCGTGTGTGTATGTGAGTGTATGTGTAAGTGTGACTGTGTGTTTGTGTGTGAGTGTGTGTGCGTGAGTTTGTGTGTGTGTGTGAGTGAGTGTATGAGTTTGTGTGTGAGTGTGAGTGTGTGAGTGTGTGCATGTGTGAGTGTGACTGTGTGTTTGTGTGTGAGTGTGTGAGTGTGTGTGAAAGTTTCATTGTGTGTTTGTGTGTGTGAGTGTGTGATTGTGAGTGTGTGAGTGTGAGTGCGTGTGTGAGTGAGTGTGAGTGGGTGTGTGTGGTTCTGTGTGTGTGAGTGTGAGTGTGTGTGTGAGTGAGTGTGTGTGTGTGAGTGTGAGTGTGAGTGTGTGAGTATGTGTGACTGAGTGTATGTGAGTGAGTGCATGTGTGAGTGAGTGCATTTGAGAGTGCATCAGTGTGGGTGTATCAGTGAGTGTGAGTGTGTGTGAGTGTATGAGTGTGCGTGAGTGTGTGCGTGTGTGAATGTGAGTCTGTGTTTGTGTGTGACTGTGTGTGAATGTGTGTGCATGAGAGTGTGAGTGTGTGAGAGTGTATGAGTGTGTGTGAGTGTGACTGTGTTTGTGTCTGTCTGTGTATGAGTGTGTGTGCATGAGAGTGTGAGTGTGCAAGAGTGTATGAGTGTGTGCGAGTGTGACTGTGTTTGTGTGTGACTGTGTGTGAGTGTGTGTGCGTGAGTTTGTGTGTGCGTGAGTGAGCGTATGAGTTTGTGTGTGAGTGTGAGTGTGTGAGTGTGTGCGTGTGTGAGTGTGACTGTGTGCTTGTGTGTGAGTGTGTGAGAGTGTGTGAATGTGTGTGTGAGAGTGTGATTGTGTGTTTGTGTGTGTGAGTGTGTGATTGTGAGTGTGTGAGTGTGAGTGTGTGAGTGTGTGTGTGTGAGTGAGTGTGAGTGTGTGTGTGATTCTGTGTGTGTGAGAGAGTCTGTGTGTGAGTGAGTGAGTGTGCGTGTGTGTATGTGAGTTTATGTGTGAGTGTGTGAGAATGTATGAGTGTGTATTAGTGTGTGCATGTGTGAATGTGAGTGTGTGTTTGTGTGTTTGCATGTGAGTGTGTGAGTGTGTGTTTGTGTGAGTGTGACTGTGTGTGTGACTGTGACTGTGTGTTTGTGTGTGAGTGCGCATATTTGTGTGAGTGTGTGTGTGAGTGTGTGTGTATGTGTGAATGTGTGAATGTGTGACTGTGTGTGTGTGAGAGAGTCTGCGTGTGTGTGAGTGAGGGTGCTGAGTGTATGTGTGTGTGTGAGAGTGTATAAGTGTGTGTGAGTGTGTGCGTGTGTGAATGTGAGTGTGTGTTTGTGTGTTGTGTATGAGAGTGTTAGAGTGTGTGTGTAATGGTGTGAATGTGTGTGTGTGAGTGTGACTGTGTGTTTGTGTGTGAGTTTGCATATTTGTGTGAGTGTGTGTGTGAGTGCCTGTGAGTGATTGTGTGTGTGTGTGTATGTGAATGTGTGACTCTGTGTGTATGTGAGAGAGTCTGCGTGTGTGAGTGAGTAAGTGTGCGTGAGTGTATGTGTGAGAGTGTGTGTGAGTGTATGAGTATGTGTGTGCGTGCGTGTGTGTGTATGAATGTGAGTGGGTGTTTGTGCATGTGAGTGTGACTGTGTGTTTGTGTATGAGTGTATGTGAGTGTGTGTGTGCGTGTGTGAGCCAGAGAGTCTGTGTGTGATGAGTGAGTGAGCGTGTGTGTATGTGAGTGTATGTGTAAGTGTGACTGTGTGTTTGTGTGTGAGTGTGTGTGCGTGAGTTTGTGTGTGTGTGTGAGTGAGTGTATGAGTTTGTGTGTGAGTGTGAGTGTGTGAGTGTGTGCGTGTGTGAGTGTGACTGTGTGTTTGTGTGTGAGTGTGTGAGTGTGTGATTGTGTGAATGTGTGAGTATGTGTGAAAGATTCATTGTGTGTTTGTGTTTGTGAGTGTGTGATTGTGAGTGTGTGAGTGTGTGTGTGAGTGAGTGTGAGTGTGTGTGTGTGGTTCTGTGTGTGTGAGTGTGAGTGTGTGTGTGAGTGAGTGTGTGTGTGAGTGTGAGTGTGAGTGTGTGAGTATGTGTGACTGAGTGTATGTGAGTGAGTGCACGTGTGTGTGTGAGTGAGTGCATTTGAGAGTGCATCAGTGTGGGTGTATCAGTGAGTGTGAGTGTGTGTGAGTATATGAGTGTGCGTGAGTGTGTGCGTGTGTGAATGTGAGTGTGTGTTTGTGTGTGACTGTATGTGAGTGTGTGTGCATGAGAGTGTGAGTGTGTGAGTGTATGAGTGTGTGTGTGTGTGACTGTGTGTTTGTGTGTGACTGTGTGTGAGTGTGTGTGCATGAGAGTGTGAGTGTGCGAGAGTGTATGAGTGTGTGTGAGTGTGACTGTGTGTTTGTGTGTGACTGTGTGTGGGTGTGTGTGCGTGAGTTTGTGTGTGTGTGAGTGAGCGTTTGAGTTTGTGTGTGAGTGTGAGTGTGTGCGTGTGTGAGTGTGACTGTGTGTTTGTGTGTGAGTGTGTGAGAGTGTGTGAATGTGTGTGTGAGAGTGTGATTGTGTGTTTGTGTGTGTGAGTGTGTGATTGTGAGTGTGTGAGTGTGAGTGTGTGTGAGTGAGTGTGAGTGTGTGTGTGATTCTGTGTGTGTGAGTGTGAATGTGTGTGTGAGTGTGTGAGTATGTGTGACTGAGTGTATGTGAGTGAGTGCACGTGTGTGTGTGAGTGAGTGCATTTGAGAGTGCATCAGTGTGGGTGTATCAGTGAGTGTGAGTGTGTGTGAGTGTATGAGTGTGCGTGAGTGTGTGCGTGTGTGAATGTGAGTGTGTGTTTGTGTGTGACTGTATGTGAGTGTGTGTGCATGAGAGTGTGAGTGTGTGAGTGTATGAGTGTGTGTGAGTGTGACTGTGTGTTTGTGTGTGACTGTGTGTGAGTGTGTGTGCATGAGAGTGTGAGTGTGCGAGAGTGTATGAGTGTGTGTGAGTGTGACTGTGTGTTTGTGTGTGACTGTGTGTGGGTGTGTGTGCGTGAGTTTGTGTGTGTGTGAGTGAGCGTTTGAGTTTGTGTGTGAGTGTGAGTGTGTGCGTGTGTGAGTGTGACTGTGTGTTTGTGTGTGAGTGTGTGAGAGTGTGTGAATGTGAGTGTGAGAGTGTGATTGTGTGTTTGTGTGTGTGAGTGTGTGATTGTGAGTATGTGAGTGTGAGTGTGTGTGAGTGAGTGTGAGTGTGTGTGTGATTCTGTGTGTGTGAGTGTGAATGTGTGTGTGAGTGTGAGTGTGAGTTTGTGAGTATGTGTGACTGAGTGTATGTGAGTGAGTGCATGTGTGTTTGTGTGTGAGTGAGTGAATCTGAGAGTGCATACGTGTGAGTGTGTCAGTGAGTGTGAGTGTGTGTGAGTGTATGAGTGTGTGTGAGTGTGTGTGTGTGTGTGTGCATTCGTGTGTGAGAGTGTGTGTGTGTGCGTGTGTATGTCTGTGTGTATGTGTGTGCATGTGTGTGAGTGTGACTATGTGTTTGTGTGTGAGAGTGTGTGCATGAAAGTGTGAGTGTGTGAGAGTGTATGAGTGTGTGTGAGTGTGTGAGTGTGACTGTGTGTTTGTGTGTGAGTTTGCATATTTGTGTGAGTGTGTGTGTGAGTGAGTGCGTGTGAGTGATTGTGTGTATGTGTATGTGAATGTGTGACTCTGTGTGTATGTGAGAGAGTCTGCATGTGTGAGTGAGTAAGTGTGCGTGAGTGTATGTGTGAGAGTGTGTGTGAGTGTATGAGTATGTGTGTGTGTGCGTGTGTGTGTATGAATGTGAGTGGGTGTTTGTGCATGTGAGTGTGACTGTGTGTTTGTGTTTGAGTGTATGTGAGTGTGTGTGTGCGTGTGTGAGCCAGAGAGTCTGTGTGTGAGTGAGTGAGTGAGCGTGTGTGTATGTGAGTGTATGTGTAAGTGTGACTGTGTGTTTGTGTGTGAGTGTGTGCGCGTGA
Source organism: Pristiophorus japonicus (assembly GCF_044704955.1). Lineage (NCBI taxonomy): Eukaryota > Metazoa > Chordata > Chondrichthyes > Pristiophoridae > Pristiophorus > Pristiophorus japonicus. The sequence continues at coordinate 455,635 of NW_027253761.1, forward strand.
GTTTGTGTGTGTGTGTGAGTGAGTGTATGAGTTTGTGTGAGTGTGAGTGTGTGTGTGTGCGTGTGTGAGTGTGACTGTGTGTTTGTGTGTGAGTGTGTGAGTGTGTGAGTGTGTGAATGTGTGAGTGTGTGTGAAAGATGCATTGTGTGTTTGTGTTTGTGAGTGTGTGATTGTGAATGTGTGAGTGTGTGTGTGAGTGAGTGTGAGTGGGTGTGTGTGGTTCTGTGTGTGTGAGTGTGAGTGTGTGTGTGAGTGAGTGTGTGTGTGTGAGTGTGAGTGTGAGTGTGTGAGTATGTGTGACTGAGTGTATGTGAGTGAGTGCATGTGTGTGTGTGAGTGAGTGCATTTGAGAGTGCATCAGTGTGGGTGTATCAGTGAGTGTGAGTGTGTGTGAGTGTATGAGTGTGCGTGAGTGTGTGCGTGTGTGAATGTGAGTGTGTGTTTGTGTGTGACTGTGTGTGAGTGTGTGTGCATGAGAGTGTGAGTGTGTGAGAGTGTATGAGTGTGTGTGAGTGTGACTGTGTTTGTGTCTGTCTGTGTATGAGTGTGTGTGCATGAGAGTGTGAGTGTGCGAGAGTGTATGAGTGTGTGCGAGTGTGACTGTGTGTTTGTGTGTGACTGTGTGTGAGTGTGTGTGCGTGAGTTTGTGTGTGCGTGAGTGAGCGTATGAGTTTGTGTGTGAGTGTGAGTGTGTGAGTGTGTGCGTGTGTGAGTGTGACTGTGTGTTTGTGTGTGAGTGTGTGAGAGTGTGTGAATGTGTGTGTGAGAGTGTGATTGTGTGTTTGTGTGTGTGAGTGTGTGATTGTGAGTGTGTGAGTGTGAGTGTGTGTGAGTGTGTGTGTGAGTGAGTGTGAGTGTGTGTGTGATTCTGTGTGTGTGAGAGAGTCTGTGTGTGAGTGAGTGAGTGTGCGTGTGTGTATGTGAGTTTATGTGTGAGTGTGTGAGAATGTATGAGTGTGTATTAGTGTGTGCATGTGTGAATGTGAGTGTGTGTTTGTGTGTTTGCATGTGAGTGTGTGAGTGTGTGTTTGTGTGAGTGTGACTGTGTGTGTGACTGTGACTGTGTGTTTGTGTGTGAGTGCGCATATTTGTGTGAGTGTGTGTGTGAGTGTGTGTGTATGTGTGAATGTGTGAATGTGTGACTGTGTGTGTGTGAGAGAGTCTGCGTGTGTGTGAGTGAGGGTGCTGAGTGTATGTGTGTGTGTGAGAGTGTATAAGTGTGTGTGAGTGTGTGCGTGTGTGAATGTGAGTGTGTGTTTGTGTGTTGTGTGGCAGTGTGAGCTGCGAGGAGGATGCTATTAGGCTGCAGAGTGACTTGGATAGGTTAGGTGAGTGGGCAAATGCATGGCAGATGAAGTATAATGTGGATAAATGTGAGGTTATCCACTTTGGTGGTAAAAACAGAGAGACAGACTATTATCTGAATGGTGACAGATTAGGAAAAGGGAAGGTGCAACGAGACCTGGGTGTCATGGTACATCAGTCATTGAAGGTTGGCATGCAGGTACAGCAGGCGGTTAAGAAAGCAAATGGCATGTTGGCCTTCATAGCGAGGGGATTTGAATACAGGGGCAGGGAGGTGTTGCTACAGTTGTACAGGGCCTTGGTGAGGCCACACCTGGAGTATTGTGTACAGTTTTGGTCTCCTAACTTGAGGAAGGACATTCTTGCTATTGAGGGAGTGCAGCGAAGGTTCACCAGACTGATTCCCGGGATGGCGGGACTGACCTATCAAGAAAGATTGGATCAATTGGGATTGTATTCACTGGAGTTCAGAAGAATGAGAGGGGACCTCATAGAAACGTTTAAAATTCTGACGGGTTTAGACAGGTTAGATGCAGAAAGAATGTTCCCAATGTTGGGGAAGTCCAGAACCAGGGGTCACAGTCTGAGGATAAGGGGTAAGCCATTTAGGACCGAGATGAGGAGAAACTTCTTCACCCAGAGAGTGGTGAACCTGTGGAATTCTCTACCACAGAAAGTAGTTGAGGCCAATTCACTAAATATATTCAAAAGGGAGTTAGATGAAGTCCTTACTACTCGGGGGATCAAGGGTTATGGCGAGAAAGCAGGAAGGGGGTACTGAAGTTTCATGTTCAGCCATGAACTCATTGAATGGCGGTGCAGGCTAGAAGGGCTGAATGGCCTGCTCCTGCACCTATTTTCTATGTTTCTATGTTTCTATGTATGAGAGTGTTAGAGTGTGTGTGTAATTGTGTGAATGTGTGTGTGTGAGTGTGACTGTGTGTTTGTGTGTGAGTTTGCATATTTGTGTGAGTGTGTGTGTGAGTGCGTGTGAGTGATTGTGTGTGTGTGTGTATGTGAATGTGTGACTCTGTGTGTATGTGAGAGAGTCTGCGTGTGAGTGAGTAAGTGTGCGTGAGTGTATGTGTGAGAGTGTGTGTGAGTGTAGGAGTATGTGTGTGCGTGCGTGTGTGTGTATGAATGTGAGTGGGTGTTTGTGCATGTGAGTGTGACTGTGTGTTTGTGTATGAGTGTATGTGAGTGTGTGTGTGCGTGTGTGAGCCAGAGAGTCTGTGTGTGAGTGAGTGAGTGAGCGTGTGTGTATGTGAGTGTATGTGTAAGTGTGACTGTGTGTTTGTGTGTGAGTGTGTGTGCGTGAGTTTGTGTGTGTGTGTGAGTGAGTGTATGAGTTTGTGTGTGAGTGTGAGTGTGTGAGTGTGTGCGTGTGTGAGTGTGACTGTGTGTTTGTGTGTGAGTGAGTGAGTGTGTGATTGTGTGAATGTGTGAGTATGTGTGAAAGATTCATTGTGTGTTTGTGTTTGTGAGTGTGTGATTGTGAGTGTGTGAGTGTGTGTGTGAGTGAGTGTGAGTGGGTGTGTGTGGTTCTGTGTGTGTGTGTGTGAGTGAGTGTGTGTGTGTGAGTGTGAGTGTGAGTGTGTGAGTATGTGTGACTGAGTGTATGTGAGTGAGTGCACGTGTGTGTGTGTGTGAGTGAGTGCATTTGAGAGTGCATCAGTGTGGGTGTATCAGTGAGTGTGAGTGTGTGTGAGTGTATGAGTGTGCGTGAGTGTGTGCGTGTGTGAATGTGAGTGTGTGTTTGTGTGTGACTGTATGTGAGTGTGTGTGCATGAGAGTGTGAGTGTGTGAGTGTATGAGTGTGTGTGAGTGTGACTGTGTGTTTGTGTGTGACTGTGTGTGAGTGTGTGTGCATGAGAGTGTGAGTGTGCGAGAGTGTATGAGTGTGTGTGAGTGTGACTGTGTGTTTGTGTGTGACTGTGTGTGAGTGTGTGTGCGTGAGTTTGTGTGTGTGTGAGTGAGCGTTTGAGTTTGTGTGTGAGTGTGAGTGTGTGCGTGTGTGAGTGTGACTGTGTGTTTGTGTGTGTGTGTGAGAGTGTGTGAATGTGTGTGTGAGAGTGTGATTGTGTGTTTGTGTGTGTGAGTGTGTGATTGTGAGTGTGTGAGTGTGAGTGTGTGTGAGTGAGTGTGAGTGTGTGTGTGATTCTGTGTGTGTGAGTGTGAATGTGTGTGTGAGTGTGAGTGTGAGTTTGTGAGTATGTGTGACGGAATGTATGTGAGTGAGTGCATGTGTGTTTGTGTGTGAGTGAGTGCATCTGAGAGTGCATACGTGTGAGTATGTCAGTGAGTGTGAGTGTGTGTGAGTGTATGAGTGTGTGTGAGTGTGTGTGTGTGTGGATGTGAGTGTGTGTTTGTGTGTGAGTGTCTTAGAGTGTGTGCGTGAGTGTGTGAATGTGTGTGTGCATTCGTGTGTGAGAGTGTGTGTGTGTGCGTGTGTATGTCTGTGTGTATGTGTGTGCATGTGTGTGAGTGTGACTATGTGTTTGTGTGTGAGAGTGTGTGCATGAAAGTGTGAGTGTGTGAGAGTGTATGAGTGTGTGTGAGTGTGTGAGTGTGACTGTGTGTTTGTGTGTGAGTTTGCATATTTGTGTGAGTGTGTGTGTGAGTGAGTGCGTGTGAGTGATTGTGTGTATGTGTATGTGAATGTGTGACTCTGTGTGTATGTGAGAGAGTCTGCATGTGTGAGTGAGTAAGTGTGCGTGAGTGTATGTGTGAGAGTGTGTGTGAGTGTATGAGTATGTGTGTGTGTGCGTGTGTGTGTATGAATGTGAGTGGGTGTTTGTGCATGTGAGTGTGACTGTGTGTTTGTGTATGAGTGTATGTGAGTGTGTGTGTGCGTGTGTGAGCCAGAGAGTCTGTGTGTGAGTGAGTGAGTGAGCGTGTGTGTATGTGAGTGTATGTGTAAGTGTGACTGTGTGTTTGTGTGTGAGTGTGTGCGCGTGAGTTTGTGTGTGTGTGTGAGTGAGTGTATGAGTTTGTGTGAGTGTGAGTGTGTGTGTGTGCGTGTGTGAGTGTGACTGTGTGTTTGTGTGTGAGTGTGTGAGAGTGTGTGAATGTGTGAGTGTGTGTGAAAGTTTCATTGTGTGTTTGTGTGTGTGAGTGTGTGATTGTGAGTGTGTGAGTGTGAGTGTGTGTGTGAGTGAGTGTGAGTGGGTGTGTGTGGTTTTGTGTGTGTGAGTGTGAGTGTGTGTGTGAGTGAGTGTGTGTGTGTGAGTGTGAGTGTGAGTGTGTGAGTATGTGTGACTGAGTGTATGTGAGTGAGTGCATGTGTGTGTGTGAGTGAGTGCATTTGAGAGTGCATCAGTGTGGGTGTATCAGTGAGTGTGAGTGTGTGTGAGTGTATGAGTGTGCGTGAGTGTGTGCGTGTGTGAATGTGAGTGTGTGTTTGTGTGTGACTGTGTGTGAGTGTGTGTGCATGAGAGTGTGAGCGTGTGAGAGTGTATGAGTGTGTGTGAGTGTGACTGTGTGTTTGTGTGTGACTGTGTGTGAGTGTGTGTGCATGAGAGTGTGAGTGTGTGATTGTGTGTTTGTGTGTGTGAGTGTGTGATTGTGAGTGTGTGAGTGTGTGTGAGTGTGTGTGTGAGTGAGTGTGAGTGTGTGTGTGATTCTGTGTGTGTGAGAGAGTCTGTGTGTGAGTGAGTGAGTGTGCGTATGTGTATGTGAGTTTATGTGTGAGTGTGTGAGAGTGTATGAGTGTGTATTAGTGTGTGCATGTGTGAATGTGAGTGTGTGTTTGTGTGTTGTGTATGAGTGTGTTAGAGTGTGTGTGTAATTGTGTGAATGTGTGTGTGTGAGTGTGACTGTGTGTTTGTGTGTGAGTTTGCATATTTGTGTGAGTGTGTGTGTGAGTGAGTGCGTGTGAGTGATTGTGTGTCTGTGTATGTGAATGTGTGACTCTGTGTGTATGTGAGAGAGTCTGCGTGTGTGAGTGAGTAAGTATGCGTGAGTGTATGTGTGAGAGTGTGTGTTTGAGTGTATGAGTATGTGTGTGTGTGCGCGTGTGTGTGTATGAATGTGAGTGGGTGTTTGTGCATGTGAGTGTGACTGTATGTTTGTGTATGAGTGTATGTGAGTGTGTGTGTGCGTGTGTGAGCCAGATAGTCTGTGTTTGAGTGAGTGAGTGAGCGTGTGTGTATGTGTAAGTGTGAGTGTGTGTTTGTGTGTGAGAGTGTATGAGTGTGTGAGTGTGTGCGCGTGTGAATGTGAGTGTGTGTTTGTGTGTTTGTGTTTGAGTGTCTTAGAGTGTGTGCGTGAGTGTGTGAATTTGTGTGTGTGTACATGTGCATGTGTGTGTGATTGCGTGTGTGTGTGTGTGTGACTGTGTGTTTGTATGTGACTGTGTGTGTTTGTGTGTGCGTGAGTATGTTGAGTGTGTGAGTGTATGAGTGCGTGAGTGAGTGTGTGTGTCTGAGTGTGTGTGAGTGTGTGTGTACATGTGTATGTGTGTGTGAGACTGTGTTTGTGTGAGTTTGACTGTGTGTTTGTGTGAGTGCGTGTGTGTGTTTGTGTGAGTTTGTCTGAGAGTGTGAGTAAGTGTGACTGTGAGTGTGCGTGAGTGTTTGTGAGTGTGTGTGTGAGTGTGTGAGAGTGTATGAGTGTGTATTAGTGTGTGCATGTGTGAATGTGAGTGTGTGTTTGTGTGTTTGCGTGTGAGTGTGTGAGTGTGTGTGTGTGTGAGTGTGACTGTGTGTTTGTGTGTGAGTGCGCATATTTGTGTGAGTGCGTGTGTGTGTGTGTGAGTGTGTGAGTGTGTGTGTATGTGTGAATGTGTGACTGTGTGTGTGAGAGAGTCTGCGTGTGTGTGAGTGAGTGTGCTGAGTGTATGTGTGTGTGAGAGTGTATAAGTGTGTGTGAGTGTGTGCGTGTGTGAATGTGAGTGTGTGTTTGTGTGTTTGTGTTTGAGTGTCTTAGAGTGTGTGCGTGAGTGTGTGAATTTGTGTGTGTGTACATGTGTATGTGTGTGTGATTGTGTGTGTGTGTGTGTGTGTGACTGTGTGTTTGAATGTGACTGTGTGTGTTTGAGTGTGTGTGAGTATGTTGAGTGTGTGAGTGTATGAGTGCGTGAGTGAGTGTGTGTGTCTGAGTGTGTGTGAGTGTGTGTGTACATGTGTATGTGTGTGTGAGACTGTGTTTGTGTGAGTTTGACTGTGTGTGTGTGAGTGTGTGAGTGCGTGTGTGTGTTTGTGTGAGTTTGTCTGAGAGTGTGAGTGATTGTGACTGTGAGTGTGCGTGAGTGTTTGTGAGTGTGTGTGTGAGTGTGTGACTGTGTGTGTGTGAGAGAGTCTGTGTGTGTGAGTGAGTGTGCGTGCGTGTATGTGAGTTTATGTGTGAGTGTGTGAGAGTGTATGAGTGTGTATTAGTGTGTGCATGTGTGAATGTGAGTGTGTGTTTGTGTGTTTGCGTGTGAGTGTGTGAGTGTGTGTGTGTGTGAGTGTGACTGTGTGTTTGTGTGTGAGTGCGCATATTTGTGTGAGTGCGTGTGTGTGTGTGTGAGTGTGTGAGTGTGTGTGTATGTGTGAATGTGTGACTGTGTGTGTGAGAGAGTCTGCGTGTGTGTGAGTGAGTGTGCTGAGTGTATGTGTGTGTGAGAGTGTATAAGTGTGTGTGAGTGTGTGCGTGTGTGAATGTGAGTGTGTGTTTGTGTGTTTGTGTTTGAGTGTCTTAGAGTGTGTGCGTGAGTGTGTGAATTTGTGTGTGTGTACATGTGTATGTGTGTGTGATTGTGTGTGTGTGTGTGTGTGTGACTGTGTGTTTGAATGTGACTGTGTGTGTTTGAGTGTGTGTGAGTATGTTGAGTGTGTGAGTGTATGAGTGCGTGAGTGAGTGTGTGTGTCTGAGTGTGTGTGAGTGTGTGTGTACATGTGTATGTGTGTGTGAGACTGTGTTTGTGTGAGTTTGACTGTGTGTGTGTGAGTGTGTGAGTGCGTGTGTGTGTTTGTGTGAGTTTGTCTGAGAGTGTGAGTGATTGTGACTGTGAGTGTGCGTGAGTGTTTGTGAGTGTGTGTGTGAGTGTGTGACTGTGTGTGTGTGAGAGAGTCTGTGTGTGTGAGTGAGTGTGCGTGCGTGTATGTGAGTTTATGTGTGAGTGTGTGAGAGTGTATGAGTGTGTATTAGTGTGTGCATGTGTGAATGTGAGTGTGTGTTTGTGTGTTTGCGTGTGAGTGTGTGAGTGTGTGTGTGTGAGTGTGACTGTGTGTTTGTGTGTGAGTGCGCATATTTGTGTGAGTGCGTGTGTGTGTGAGTGTGTGAGTGTGTCTGTATGTGTGAATGTGTCACTGTGTGTGTGTGAGAGAGTCTGCGTGTGTGTGAGTGAGTGTGCTGAGTGTATGTGTGTGTGAGAGTGTATAAGTGTGTGTGAGTGTGTGCCTGTGTGAATGTGAGTGTGTGTTTGTGTGTTTGTGTTTGAGTGTCTTAGAGTGTGTGCGTGAGTGTGTGAATTTGTGTGTGTGTACATGTGTATGTGTGTGTGATTGTGTGTGTGTGTGTGTGTGTGTGACTGTGTGTTTGTATGTGACTGTGTGTGTTTGAGTGTGCGTGAGTATGTTGAGTGTGTGAGTGTATGAGTGTGTGAGTGAGTGTGCGTGTCTGAGTGTGTGTGAGTGTGTGTACATATGTATGTGTGTGTGAGACTGTGTGTGTGTGATTTTGACTGTGTGTTTGTGTGTGACTGTGTGTAAGTGTGTGTGTGTGTGGGTGTGTGATTGTGTGTGAGTGTATCTGTGAGTGTGTTGAATATATGTGTGAGTGTGTGTGTGAGTGAGTGAGTGTATGTGGGTGTGTGTGAGTGTGACTGTGTGTTTGTGTATGAGTGTATGTGAGTGTGTGTGTGCGTGTGTGAGCCAGAGAGTCTGTGTGTGTGTGAGTGAGTGAGAGTGTGTGTATGTGAGTGTATGTGTAAGTGTGAGTGTGTGTTTGTGTGTGAGAGTGTATGATTGTGTGTGAGTGTGCGTGCATGTGAATGTGAGTGTGTGTTTGTGTGTTTGTGTTTGAGTGTCTTAGAGTGTGTGAGTGAGTGTGTGAATTTGTGTGTGTGTGTATATGTGTGTGTGTGTGTGACTGTGTGTGTGTGTGTGTGTGACTGTGTGTTTGTGTGTGACTGTGTGTGTTTGAGTATGCGTGAGTATGTTGAGTGTGTGAGTGTATGAGTGTGTGAGTGAGTGTGTGTGTCGGAGTGTGTGTGAGTGTGTGTATACATGTGTATGTGTGTGTAAGACTGAGTGTGTGTGAGTTTGACTGTGTGTTTGTGTGTGAGTGTGTGAGTGTGTGTGTGTGTGTGTGTGTGTGTGAGTTTGTCTGAGAGTGTGAGTGAGTGTGACTGTGAGTGTGCGTGAGTGTTTGTGAGTGTGTGTGTGAGTGTGTGACTGTGTGTGTGTGAGAGAGTCTGTGTGTGAGTGAGTGAGTGTGTGTGTGTATGTGAGTTTATGTGTGAGTGTGTGAGAGTGTATGAGTGTGTATTAGTGTGTGCATGTGTGAATGTGAGTCTGTGTTTGTGTGTGAGTGCGCATATTTGTGTGAGTGCGTGTGTGTGTGTGAGTGTGTGAGTGTGTGTGTGTGTGTGAATGTGTGAATGTGTGACTGTGTGTGTGTGAAAGAGTCTGCGTGTGTGTGAGTGAGTGTGCTGAGTGTATGTGTGTGTGAGAGTGTATAAGTGTGTGTGAGTGTGTGCGTGTGTGAATGTGAGTGTGTGTTTGTGTGTTGTGTATGAGTGTGTTAGAGTGTGTGTGTAATTGTGTGAATGTGTGTGTGTCAGTGTGTGAGTGTGACTGTGTATTTGTATGTGAGTGTGCATAATTGTGTGAGTGTGTGTGTGAGTGAGTGCGTGTGAGTGATTGTGTGTGTGTATGTGAATGTGTGTGTATGAATGTGAGTATGTGTTTGTGTGTTTGTTAGCGTGTTAGTGTGAGTGTGTGTGTGAGTGTGTGTGTGTGTGTGAGTGTGTGTGTGTGCATGTGAGTGTGACTGTATGTTTGTGTATGAGTGTATGTGAGTGTGTGTGTGCGTGTGTGAGTCAGATAGTCTGTGTTTGAGTGAGTGAGTGAGCGTGTGTGTATGTGTAAGTGTGAGTGTGTGTTTGTGTGTGAGAGTGTATGAGTGTGTGAGTGTGTGCGCGTGTGAATGTGAGTGTGTGTTTGTGTGTTTGTGTTTGAGTGTCTTAGAGTGTGTGCGTGAGTGTGTGAATTTGTGTGTGTGTACATGTGTATGTGTGTGTGATTGTGTGTGTGTGTGTGTGTGTGTGTGTGTGACTGTGTGTTTGTATGTGACTGTGTGTGTTTGAGTGTGTGTGAGTATGTTGAGTGTGTGAGTGTATGAGTGCATGAGTGAGTGTGTGTGTCTGAGTGTGTGTGAGTGTGTGTGTACATGTGTATGTGTGTGTGAGACTGTGTTTGTGTGAGTTTGACTGTGTGTTTGTGTGTGAGTGTGTGAGTGCGTGTGTGTGTTTGTGTGAGTTTGTCTGAGAGTGTGAGTGAGTGTGACTGTGAGTGTGCGTGAGTGTTTGTGAGTGTGTGTGTGAGTGTGTGACTGTGTGTGTGTGAGAGAGTCTGTGTGTGTGAGTGAGTGTGCGTGCATGTATGTGAGTTTATGTGTGAGTGTGTGAGAGTGTATGAGTGTGTATTAGTGTGTGCATGTGTGAATGTGAGTGTGTGTGTGTGTGAGTGTGACTGTGTGTTTGTGTGTGAGTGCGCATATTTGTGTGAGTGCGTGTGTGTGTGAGTGTGTGAGTGTGTCTGTATGTGTGAATGTGTGACTGTGTGTGTGTGAGAGAGTCTGCGTGTGTGTGAGTGAGTGTGCTGAGTGTATGTGTGTGTGAGAGTGTATAAGTGTGTGTGAGTGTGTGCGTGTGTGAATGTGAGTGTGTGTTTATGTGTTTGTGTTTGAGTGTCTTAGAGTGTGTGCGTGAGTGTGTGAATTTGTGTGTGTGTACATGTGTATGTGTGTGTGATTGTGTGTGTGTGTGTGTGTGTGACTGTGTGTTTGTATGTGACTGTGTGTGTTTGAGTGTGCGTGAGTATGTTGAGTGTTTGAGTGTATGAGTGTGTGAGTGAGTGTGCGTGTCTGAGTGTGTGTGAGTGTGTGTACATGTGTATGTGTGTGTGTGACTGTGTGTGTGTGATTTTGACCGTGTGTTTGTGTGTGACTGTGTGTGAGTGTGTGTGTGTGTAAGTTTGTGTGAGCGTGTGTGTGAGTGTGTGTGTGTAAGTGTGTGTGTGTGTGTGTGTGGGTGTGTGATTGTGTGTGAGTGTGTCTGTGAGTGTGTTGAATATATGTGTGTGTGTGTGTGAGTGAGTGAGTGTATGTGGGTGTGTGTGAGTGTGACTGTGTGTTTGTGTATGAGTGTATGTGAGTGTGTGTGTGTGTGAGCCAGAGAGTCTGTGTGTGAGTGAGTGAGTGAGCGTGTGTGTATGTGAGTGTATGTGTAAGTGTGAGTGTGTGTTTGTGTGTGAGAGTGTATGATTGTGTGTGAGTGTGCGTGCGTGTGAATGTGAGTGTGTGTTTGTGTGTTTGTGTTTGAGTGTCTTAGAGTGTGTGAGTGAGTGTGTGAATTTGTGTGTGTGTGTATATGTGTGTGTGTGTGTGACTGTGTGTGTGTGTGTGTGTGTGTGTGACTGTGTGTTTGTGTGTGACTGTGTGTGTTTGAGTGTGCGTGAGTATGTTGAGTGTGTGAGTGTGTGAGTGAGTGTGTGTGTCGGAGTGTGTGTGAGTGTGTGTATACATGTGTATGTGTGTGTAAGACTGAGTGTGTGTGAGTTTGACTGTGTGTTTGTGTGTGAGTGTGAGTGTGTGTGTGTGTGTGTGTGTTTGTGTGAGTTTGTCTGAGAGTGTGAGTGAGTGTGACTGTGAGTGTGCGTGAGTGTGTGTGAGTGTTTGTGTGAGTGAGTGTGTGACTGTGTGTGCGTGAGAGAGTCTGTGTGTGAGTGAGTGAGTGAGTGAGTGTGTGTGTGTATGTGAGTTTATGTGTGAGTGTGTGAGAGTGTATGCGTGTGTATTAGTGTGTGCATGTGTGAATGTGAGTCTGTGTTTGTGTGTGATTGTGTGAGTGCGTGTGTGTGTGAGTGTGACTGTGTGAGTATGACTGTGTGTTTGTGTGTGAGTGCGCATATTTGTGTGAGTGTGTGTGTGAGTGTGTGAGTGTGTGTGTGTGTGTGACTGTGTGTTTGTGTGTGACTGTGTGGGTTTGAGTGTGCGTGAGTATGTTGAGTGTGTGAGTGTATGAGTGTGTGAGTGAGTGTGTGTGTCTGAGTGTGTGTGAGTGTGTGTGTGCATGTGTATGTGTATGTGTGTGTGAGACTGTGTGTGTGTGAGTTTGACTGTGTGTTTGTGTGTGAGTGAGTGAGTGTGCGTGTGTTTATGTGAGTTTATGTGTGAGTGTGTGAGAGTGTATGAGTGTGTATTAGTGTGTGCATGTGTGTATGAGCATGTGTGTTTGTGTGTGAGTGTGTGTGTGTGAGTGTGACTGTGTGTGTGAGTATGACTGTGTGTTTGTGTGTGAGTGTGCATATTTGTGTTAGTGTGTATGTGAGTGTGTGTGAGTGTGTGTTTGTGTGTGTGACTGTGTGTTTGTGTGTGACTGTGTGTGTTTGAGTGTGCGTGAGTATGTTGAGTGTGTGAGTGTATGAGTGCGTGAGTGAGGCTGTGTGTCTGAGTGTGTGTGAGTGTGTGTGTACATGTGTATGTGTGTGTGAGACTGTGTTTGTGTGAGTTTGACTGTGTGTTTGTGTGTGAGTGTGTGAGTGCGTGTGTGTGTTTGTGTGAGTTTGTCTGAGAGTGTGAGTGAATGTGACTGTGAGTGTGTGTGAGTGTTTGTGAGTGTGTGTGTGAGTGTGTGACTGTGTGTGTGTGAGAGAGTCTGTGTGTGAGTGAGTGAGTGTGCGTGCGTGTATGTGAGTTTATGTGTGAGTGTGTGAGAGTGTATGCGTGTGTATTAGTGTGTGCATGTGTGAATGTGAGTCTGTGTTTGTGTGTGATTGTGTGAGTGCGTGTGTGTGTGAGTGTGACTGTGTGTGTGAGTATGACTGTGTGTTTGCGTGTGAGTGCGCATATTTGTGTGAGTGTGTGTGTGAGTGTGTGAGTGTGTGTGTGTGTGTGTGTGACTGTGTGTTTGTGTGTAACTGTGTGTGTTTGAGTGTGCGTGAGTATGTTGAGTGTGTGAGTGTATGAGTGTGTGAGTGAGTGTGCGTGTCTGAGTGTGTGTGAGTGTGTGTACATATGTATGTGTGTGTGAGACTGTGTGTGTGTTATTTTGACTGTGTGTTTGTGTGTGACTGTGTGTAAGTGTGTGTGTGTGTGTGGGTGTGTGATTGTGTGTGAGTGTGTCTGTGAGTGTGTTGAATATATGTGTGAGTGTGTGTGTGAGTGAGTGAGTGTATGTGGGTGTGTGTGAGTGTGAATGTGTGTTTGTGTATGAGTGTATGTGAGTGTGTGTGTGCGTGTGTGAGCCAGAGAGTCTGTGTGTGTGTGAGTGAGTGAGCGTGTGTGTATGTGAGTGTATGTGTAAGTGTGAGTGTGTGTTTGTGTGTGAGAGTGTATGATTGTGTGTGAGTGTGCGTGTGTGAATGTGAGTGTGTGTTTATGTGTTTGTGTTTGAGTGTGTTAGAGTGTGTGTGTAATTGTGTGAATGTGTGTGTGTGAGTGTGTGAGTGTGACTGTGTGTTTGTGTGTGAGTGTGCATAATTGTGTGAGTGTGTGTGTGAGTGAGTGCGTGTGAGTGACTGTGTGTGTGTATCTGAATGTGTGTGTATGAATGCGAGTATGTGTTTGTGTGTGTGTTAGCATGTGAGTGTGAGTAGGTGTGTGAGTGTGTGTGTGTGTGTGTGTGAGTGTGTGTGTGTGCATGTGAGTGTGACTGTATGTTTGTGTATGAGTGTATGTGAGTGTGTGTGTGCGTGTGTGAGCCAGAGAGTCTGTGTTTGAGTGAGTGAGTGAGCGTGTGTGTATGTGTAAGTGTGAGTGTGTGTTTGTGTGTGAGAGTGTATGAGTGTGTGAGTGTGTGCGCGTGTGAATGTGAGTGTGTGTTTGTGTGTTTGTGTTTGAGTGTCTTAGAGTGTGTGCGTGAGTGTGTGAATTTGTGTGTGTGTACATGTGTATGTGTGTGTGATTGTGTGTGTGTGTGTGTGTGTGTGTGACTGTGTGTTTGTATGTGACTGTGTGTGTTTGAGTGTGTGTGAGTATGTTGAGTGTGTGAGTGTATGAGTGCATGAGTGAGTGTGTGTGTCTGAGTGTGTGTGAGTGTGTGTGTACATGTGTATGTGTGTGTGAGACTGTGTTTGTGTGAGTTTGACTGTGTGTTTGTGTGTGAGTGTGTGAGTGCGTGTGTGTGTTTGTGTGAGTTTGTCTGAGAGTGTGAGTGAGTGTGACTGTGAGTGTGCGTGAGTGTTTGTGAGTGTGTGTGTGAGTGTGTGACTGTGTGTGTGTGAGAGAGTCTGTGTGTGTGAGTGAGTGTGCGTGCATGTATGTGAGTTTATGTGTGAGTGTGTGAGAGTGTATGAGTGTGTATTAGTGTGTGCATGTGTGAATGTGAGTGTGTGTTTGTGTGTTTGCGTGTGAGTGTGTGTGTGTGTGAGTGTGACTGTGTGTTTGTGTGTGAGTGCGCATATTTGTGTGAGTGCGTGTGTGTGTGTGTGAGTGTGTGAGTGTGTGTGTATGTGTGAATGTGTGACTGTGTGTGTGAGAGAGAGTCTGCGTGTGTGTGAGTGAGTGTGCTGAGTGTATGTGTGTGTGAGAGTGTATAAGTGTGTGTGAGTGTGTGCGTGTGTGAATGTGAGTGTGTGTTTGTGTGTTGTGTATGAGTGTGTTAGAGTGTGTGTGTAATTGTGTGAATGTGTGTGTGTGAGTGTGTGAGTGTGACTGTGTGTATGTGTGTGAGTGTGCATAATTGTGTGAGTGTGTGTGTGAGTGAGTGCGTGTGAGTGATTGTGTGTGTGTATGTGAATGTGTGTGTATGAATGCGAGTGTGTGTTTGTGTGTGTGTTAGCATGTGAGTGTGAGTATGTGTGTGAGTGTGTGTGTGTGTGTGTGTGTGAGTGTGTGTGTGTGCATGTGAGTGTGACTGTATGTTTGTGTATGAGTGTATGTGAGTGTGTGTGCGTGAGCCAGAGAGTCTGTGTTTGAGTGAGTGAGTGAGCGTGTGTTTATGTGAGTGTATGTGTAAGTGTGAGTGTGTGTTTGTGTGTGAGAGTGTATGAGTGTGTTTGAGTGTGTGCGCGTGTGAATGTGAGTGTGTGTTTGTGTGTTTGTGTTTGAGTGTCTTAGAGTGTGTGCGTGAGTGTGTGAATGTGTGTGTGTGTACATGTGTATGTGTGTGTGATTGTGTGTGTGTGTGTGTGTGTGACTGTGTGTTTGTATGTGACTGTGTGTGTTTGAGTGTGCGTGAGTATGTTGAGTGTGTGAATGTATGAGTGTGTGAGTGAGTGTGCGTGTCTGAGTGTGTGTGAGTGTGTGTGTGTGACTGTGTGTTTGTATGTGACTGTGTGTGTTTGAGTGTGCGTGAGTATGTTGAGTGTGTGAATGCATGAGTGTGTGAGTGAGTGTGCGTGTCTGAGTGTGTGTGAGTGTGTGTGTACATGTGTATGTGTGTGTGAGACTGTGTGTGTGTGAGTTTGACTGTGTGTTTGTGTGTGACTGTGTGTGAGTGTGTGTGTGTGTGAGTTTGTGTGAGCGTGTGTGTGAGTGTGTGTGTAAGTGTGTGTGTGTGTGTGTGATTGTGTGTGAGTGTGTTTGTGAGTGTGTTGAATATATGTGTGAGTGTGTGTGTGAGTGAGTGAGTGTATGTGGGTGTGTGTGAGTGAATGTGTGAGCATGAGTGTGTGTGTGTATGACTGTGTGTGTGTGAGTGAGAGAGAGTCTGTGTGTGTGTGTGAGTATGCGTGAGTGTGTGAGTGTGAGTGCATGTGTGAGTGTGAATGTGTGTGTGAGTGTGTGAATGTGTGAGCATGAGTGTGTGTGTATATGACTGTGTGTGTGTGAGTGAGAGAGAGTCTGTGTGTGTGTGTGAGTATGCGTGAGTGTGTGAGTGTGAGTGCATGTGTGAGTGTGAATGTGTGTGTGAGTGTGTGTGTATGTGTGAATGTGTGAATGTGTGACTGTGTGTGTGAGAGAGTCTGCGTGTGTGTGAGTGAGTGTGCTGAGTGTATGTGTGTGTGTGAGAGTGTATAAGTGTGTGTGAGTGTGTGCGTGTGTGAATGTGAGTGTGTGTTTGTGTGTTGTCTATGATTGTGTTAGAGTGTGTGTGTAATCGTGGGAATGTGTGTGTGTGAGTGTGTGAGTGTGACTGTGTGTTTGTGTGTGAGTGTATATGTGTGTGTGAGACTGTGTATGTTTGTGTGTGTGTGTGTGAGTGTGACTGTGTGTTTGTGTGTGACTGTGTGTGAGTGTGTGCGCGTGAGTGAGTGCGTGAGTTTGTGTGTGCGTGTGACTGTGACTGTGCGTTTGTGTGTGAATGAGTGTGAGTGTGTGTGCATGAGTTTGTGTGAGTGTGTGTGTGTGTGAGTGATTGTGTGAGTAGGTGTGTGAGTGTGTGTGTGTGAGTGTGTGTGTGTGGGTGTGTGATTGTGTGTGTGTGTGAGTGTGAGTGTGAGTGTGTGAATGTATGTGTGAATATGTGTGTGTGAGTGTGTGTTTGTGTGCGTGTGTCAGTGTGTGGGCATGTTTGATTGTGTGTGTGTGAGTGAGTGTGAGTGTGTGTAAGTTTGTGTGAGTGTGAGTGTGTGTGACTGTGAGTGTGCGTGTGTGTGAGTGAGCGTGTCTGAGTGTGTGAGTGTGTGAGTGAGTGTGTGCGTGTGTGTGAGTGTGTATGTGTGTGTGTGAATGTGTGAGTGTGAGTGTGCGTGTCTGTGTGTGACTGTGTGTGCGCGAGAGAGTCTGTGTGTGAGTGTATATGTGAGTGTGTGTGTGAGTATGTGTGTGTGTGACTGTGAGTGTGTGTTTGTATGTTTATGTGTGAGTGTGTTAGAGTGTGAGTGTGAGTGTGAGTGTGTGTGAATGTGAGTGTGTGTTTGTGTGTTTGCGTATGAGTGTGTTAGTGGGAGAGTGTGAGTGTGTGTGTATGTGTGACAGTGTGACTGTGTGTTTGTGTATGTGTGTGTGAGTGTGTTTGCGTGAGTGAGTGTGCATGTGATTGTGAGTGCATGAATGTGAGTGCACGTGTGAGTGTCTGAGAGTGCGTGTGAGTGTGTGTGAGTGTGTGTGAGTGTCTGTGTGTGTGTGTGTGTGAGTGTGTATGTGAGTGAGTGTGTCAGTGTGTGTGTAAACACATCTGAGTGTGTATGTGTGATAACGTCAGTGTGAGTGAGTCCGTGTGTGAGTGTGATAGTGTTTGTGAGTGTGTGTGAGTGAGTGTGTGCGTGTCTGTGTGAGTGTGTGTGAGTGTGTGTCTGAGTGTGTGTGCGTAAGTGAGTGTGTCAGTGTGTGTGTGAACAAATCTGAGTGTGTGTGTGTGTGTGTGATAATATTAATGTGAGTGAGTCCATGTGTGAGTGTGATAATGTTTGTGAGTGTGTGTGAGTGTGTGTGTGTGTGTGTCTGTGTGTGTGAGTGTGTGAGTGTGAGTGTGTGACTTTCTGTGTTTGAGAGCGAGTCTGTGCCTGTGAGTGTGTGCATGTGAGTGTGTGTGAGTGTTTATGAGTTTGTGTGTGTGTTTGTGTGTGTGTGTGTGTGAATGTGTGAGTGTGAGTGTAAGTGTGTGACTTTCTGTGTGTGAGAGCGAGTCTGTGTCTGTGAGTGTGTGCATGTGAGTGTGTGTGAGTGTTTATGCGTTTGTGTGTGTGTTTGTGTGTGTGTGAGTGTGTGAGAGTGTATGAGTGTGTATGAGTGTGTGCATGTGTGAATGTGAGTGTGTGTTTGTGTGTTTGCGTATGAGTGTGTTAGTGGGAGTGTGTGAGTGTGTGTGTATGTGTGACAGTGTGACTGTGTGTTTGTGTATGAGTGTGTGTGTGTGAGTGTGTGTGAGTGTGTTTGTGTGAGTGTGCGTGTGATTGTGAGTGCGTGAATGTGAGTGTGCGTGAGTGTCTGTGTATGTGCGTGAGTCTGTATGTGAGTGCGTGTGAGTGTGTGTGAGTGAGTGTATGAGTGAGTGTATCTGTGAGTGTGTGTGTGTGAGTGACTGTATGTGTGTGTGTGTCTGTGTGAGTGTATGTGTGTGTGAGTTTGTGTGAGCGTGTGTGAGTGTGTGTGTGAGTGTGTGTGACTATGAGTGTGAGTGTGAGTGCGTGTGTGAGTGAGTGACTGTGAGTGTGTGTGAGAGTTTGTGCGTCTGAGTTTCAGTGTGTGTGAGTGTGTGTGAGGGTGTGAGTGTGTGTGCGTGAGTGTGTGTGAGTGTGTGACTGTGTATGTGTGTGAGAGAGCCTGTGTGTGAGAGTGTTAGAGTGTGTGTAAGTGTGTGAGTGTGTTTGTGTGTGAGTATGTGAGAGTGTGTGGATGTGAGTGTGACTGTGTGTGTGAGTGTGGCTGTGTGTTTGTGTGTGAGTGTGCGTGTTTGTGTGAGTGTGTGTGTGAGTGTGTGTGTGATTATGTGTGTGTGAATGTGTGGAATGTGTGTGTGAGTTTGTGTGTGTGTTTGTGTGAGTGTGTGTGTGTGTGTGATGGTGAGTGCGTGTGTGTGTGTGAGAGTGAGTGCGTCTGAGTGTACATGAGTGTGAGTGTGTCAGTGAGTGATTGTGTGAGTGTGTGTGAGTGTCAGTGTGTGTGTGTGTGAGTGTGTGTGAGCATATGTGTGAAGTGGGTGAGTGGGTGTGTGTGTGTGCAGGTGTGTGTGTCAGTGTTTGTGTGTGTGTGTGTGTGTATGTGTGAATGTGTGCATGTGCGTGTGTGAGTGTGTGACTGTGTGTGTTTGTGTGAATGTGAGTGTGAGTGTGTGTGTGTGTGTGTGTATGTGTGAATGTGTGCATGTGCGTGTGTGAGTGTGTGAGTGTGTGACTGTGTGTGTTTGTGTGAATGTGAGTGTGAGTGTGTGTGTGAGTGTGTGAGAGTGTGTGCGTGTGAGTGTGACAGTGTGCGTGTGAGTGTGTTTGTGTGTGAGTATGTGTGAGTGTGTGTGAATGTGTGTGTGAGTGTGTGTGAATGTGTTTGTGAATGTGTGTGAGTTTGTGTGTGACATAAGAACATAAGAACATAAGAATTAGGAACAGGAGTAGGCCATCGAGCCCCTCGAGCCTGCTCCGCCATTCAACAAGATCGTGGCTGATCTGGCCGTGGACTCAGCTCCACTTACCCGCCCGCTCCCCGTAACCCTTAATTCCCTTATTGGTTAAAAATCTATCTATCTGTGACTTGAATACATTCAATGAGCTAGCCTCAACTGCTTCCTTGGGCAGAGAATCTTCTGGAATTTTTTGAGGATGTTTCCAGTAAAGTGGACAAGGGAGAACCAGTTGATCTGGTATATTTGAACTTTCAGAAGGCTTTCGACAAGGTCCCACACAAGAGATTAATATGCAAAGTTAAAGCACATGGGATTGGGGGTAGTGTGCTGACGTGGATTGAGAACTGGTTGGCAGACAGGAAGCAAAGAGTAGGAGTAAATGGATGCTTTTCAGAATGGCAGGCAGTGACTAGTGGAGTACCGCAAGGTTCTGTGCTGGGGCCCCAGCTGTTTACATTGTACATTAATGATTTAGACGAGGGGATTAAATGTAGTATCTCCAAATTTGCGGATGACACTAAGTTGGGTGGCAGTGTGAGCTGCGAGGAGGATGCTATGAGGCTGCAGAGTGACTTGGATAGGTTAGATGAGTGGGCAAATGCATGGCAGATGAAGTATAATGTGGATAAATGTGAGGTTATCCACTTTGGTGGTAAAAACAGAGAGACAGACTATTATCTGAATGGTGACAGATTAGGAAAAGGGGAGGTGCAACGAGACCTGGGTGTCATGGTACATCAGTCATTGAAGGTTGGCATGCAGGTACAGCAGGCGGTTAAGAAAGCAAATGGCATGTTGGCCTTCATAGCGAGGGGATTTGAGTACAGGGGCAGGGAGGTGTTACTACAGTTGTACAGGGCCTTGGTGAGGCCACACCTGGAGTATTGTGTACAGTTTTGGTCTCCTAACTTGAGGAAGGACATTCTTGCTATTGAGGGAGTGCAGCGAAGATTCACCAGACTGATTCCCGGGATGGTGGGACTGACCTATCAAGAAAGACTGGATCAACTGGGCTTGTATTCACTGGAGTATAGAAGAATGAGAGGGGACCTCATAGAAACGTTTAAAATTCTGACGGGTTTAGACAGGTTAGATGCAGGAAGAATGTTCCCAATGTTGGGGAAGTCCAGAACCAGGGGTCACAGTCTAAGGATAAGGGGTAAGCCATTTAGGACCGAGATGAGGAGAAACTTCTTCACCCAGAGAGTGGTGAACCTGTGGAATTCTCTACCACAGAAAGTTGTTGAGGCCAATTCACTAAATATATTCAAAAGGGAGTTGGATGAAGTCCTTACTACGAGGGGGATCAAGGGGTATGGCGAGAAAGCAGGAAGGGGGTACTGAAGTTTCATGTTCAGCCATGAACTCATTGAATGGCGGTGCAGGCTCGAAGGGCCGAATGGCCTACTCCTGCACCTATTTTCTATGTTTCTATGTTTCTATGTCCCTCTGCACAGCACATGTTGTAATTTCTCCCCATTCAAATAATATTCCCTTTTACTGTGTTTTTTCCCAAGTTGGATGACCTCACATTTTCTGACATTGTATTCCGTCTGCCAAACCTTAGCCCATTCGCTTAACCTATCTGAATCTCTTTGCAGCCTCTCTGTGTCCTCTACACAACCCGCTTTCCCACTAATCTTTGTCTCATCTGCAAATTTTGTTACACTACTCTCTGTCCCCTATTCCAGGTCATCTATGTATATTGTGGTCCCAGCACCGATCCATGTGGCACACCACTAACCACCGATTTCCAACCCGAAAAGGACCCATTTATCCCGACTTTCTGCTTTCTGTTAGCCAGCCAATTCTCTATCCATGCTGATACATTTCCTCTGACTCTGCGTACCTTTATCTTCTGCAGTAACCTTTTGTATGGCACCTTATCGAATGCCTTTTGGAAATCTAAATACACCACATCCATCGGTACACCTCTATCCACCATGCTCGTTATAGCCTCAAACAATTCCAGTAAATTAGTTAAACATGATTTCCCCTTCATGAATCCATGTTGTGTCTGCTTGATTGCACTATTCCTATCTAGATGTCCCGCTATTTCTTCCTTAATGATAGCTTCAAGCATTTTCCCCACTACAGATGTTAAACTAACCGGCCTATAGTTACCAGCCTTTTGTCTGCCCCCTTTTTTAAACAGAGGCATTCCATTAGCTGCTTTCCAATCCGCTGGTTCCTCCCCAGAGTCCAGAGAATTTTGGTAGATTATAAGGAATGCATCTGCTTTAACTTCCGCCATCTCTTTTAATACCCTGGGATGCATTTCATCAGGACCAGGGGACTTGTCTACCTTGAGTCCCATTAGCCTGTCCATCACTACCTCCTTAGTGATAATGATTGTCTCAAGGTCCTCCCTTCCCACATTCCCGTGACCAGCAATTTTTGGCATGGTTTTTGTGTCTTCCACTGTGAAGACCGAAGCAAAATAATTGTTTAAGGTCTCAGCCATTTCCACATTTCCCATTATTCAATCCCCCTTCTCATCTTCTAAGGGACCAACATTTACTTTAGTCACTCTCTTCCGTTTTATATATCGGTAAAAGCTTTTCGTATCTGTTTTTATGTTTTGCGCAAGTTTACTTTCGTAATCTATCTTTCCTTTCTTTATTGCTTTCTTAGTCATTCTTTGCTGTCGTTTAAAATTTTCCCAATCTTCGAGTTTCCCACTAACCTTGGCCACCTTATACGCATTGATTTTTAATTTGATACTCTCCTTTATTTCCTTGGTTATCCACGGCAGGTTATCCCTTCTCTTACCGCCCTTCTTTTTCACTGGAATATATTTTTGTTGAGCACTATGAACGAGCTCCTTAAAAGTCCTCCACTGTTCCTCAATTGTGCCACCGTTTAGTCTGTGTTCCCAGTCGACTTCAGCTAACTCTGCCCTCATCCCACTGTAGTCCCCTTTGTTTAAGCATCGTACGCTCGTTTGAGACACTACTTCCTCACCCTCAATCTGTATTACAAATTCAACCATACTGTAATCACTCATTCCGAGAGGATCTTTTACTCGGAGATCGTTTATTATTCCTGCCTCATTACACAGGACCAGATCTAAGATAGCTTGCTCCCTTGTAGGTTCTGTAACATACTGTTCGAAGAAACAATCCCGTATGCATTCTATGAATTCCTCCTCCAGGCTACCCCGTGCGATTTGATTTGACCAATCGATATGTAGGTTAAAATCCCCCATGATTACTGCTGTTCCTTTTTCACATACCTCTATTATTCCCTTGATTATTGTCCGCCCCACCGTGAAGTTATTATTTGGGGGCCTATAAACTACGCCCACCAGTGACTTTTTCCCCTTACTATCTCTAATCTCCACCCACAATAATTCAACATTTTGTTCCTTCGAGCCAATATCGTCTCTCACAACTGCCCTGATATCATCCTTTATTAACAGAGCTACCCCACCTCCTTTCCCTTCTTGTCTATCCTTCAGAATTGTCAGAAACCCCTGTATGTTTAATTCCCGTCTTGGCCACCCTGCAACCACGTTTCTGTAATGGCCACCAAATCATACCCATTTGTGATGATTTGTGCCGTCAACTCATTTACTTTATTTCGAATGCTGCATGTGTTTCGGTAGAATGTTTTAATACGAGTTTTTAAACCATGATTTTTAGTTTTGACCCCTCCTGCAGCCCCTTTATATTCATACATATTGTCCCTTCCTATCACCTTGTGGTTTACACTTACCGCAGTGCTACTCTGCTCTGTTGCCTACTGCCTTTTGCATTCTTCCTTGGGGTCCTGTTCATCTGCGCTCTCACCCACTCTAACTAGCTCAGAGCCCTCTCCTGGGTTCCGAATACTCCTCGCATTGAGGCACCGAGCTTTCAGGCTTGCCTTTTTATTACACTTTGACCTTTAGAATTTTGCTGTACATTGGCCCTTTTTGTTTTTTGCCTTGGGTTTCTCTGCCCTCCACTTTTACTCATCTCCTTTCTGTCTTTTGCTTCTGTCTCCATTTTGTTTCCCTCTGTCTCCCAGCATTGGTTCCCATCCCCCTGCCATATTAGTTTAACTCCTCCCCAACAGCACTAGCAAACACTCCCCCTAGGACATTGGTTCCGGTCCTGCCCAGGTGCAGACCGTCCGGTTTGTACTGGTCCCACCTCCCCCAGAACCAGTTCCAATGCCCCAGGAATTTGAATCCCTCCCTGCTGCACCACTCAAGCCACGTAGTCATCTGCGCTATCCAGCGATTCCTACTCTGACTAGCACGTGGCACTGGTAGCAATCCCGAGATTACTACCTTTGAGGTCCTACTTTTTAATTTAGCTCCTAGCTCCTTAAATTCGTCTCATAGGACCTCATCCCTTTTTTTACCTATATCGTTGGTACCAATATGCCGATTGGGGCAGGGCTGGAACGCTCGGAGCATGCCATTCCCAGCATTACACGGAGCGTGGTGGGAGTACAGGGCCCTCTTCTTCCGTTAAAGCTCATAGCGCACTGCAAGCTCTGCAATGGGGAGAGGGGAGCGGGGAAGGGGGAGTTGGGGGCATGGAGCAGGGGATGGGGAGGGGGGCGCGGGGAGCGGGGAGAGGGGAGCTGGGGACGGGGTGCGTGGGGCAGGAGGGCGAGGAGTGGGGAGCGGGGTACGGGGCCTCTGCCCCGGGGAGTGGGGTGCAGGGGCAGGGAATGGGTGGAGGGAGAGGGGGGAGGGGGCGGGGAGCAGGTGGCGGGGGCGGGGGGAGTGTCAGGGAGGGGGTGGAGGGAGCAGGGGGGGCACTGCCGGTTTGTACCTCCGCTATCTCCGCACATTTCCGCGGGAGGCGGTATCACCCCCCTCCCCGGTCGGCACTTTTGTACCCTTTAGCGCCCCCAGGAGCACTCACGGTGCTGTAAAAAGTGATAATGTCGCCCCAAAAGATTTGTGTGTACCATGCAAGTCTTGTACAATGATTATTTGTTATGATTAACTTCTTCAATAAGGAGGGAGGATTGTTGTATAGCCACCTAGTGGACTACTGATGTAATAACAATAAAGCCATGTGCTCTGCACAGTTCCACCTGGGAGCCATGTTGTGCAAGTGTGTGTATTTACTGTGTCTCAAGATATCACACCGAGGCCCATCTGCCCTCTCAGGTGGATGTAAAAGACCCCAATGCCACTATTCAAAGAGAGGGAGAATTTGGGCCAATATTTATCCTCTACCAACATCACTAAAACAGATTAATCATCATAGGCAGCCCCTCGGAATCGAGGAGGACTTGCTTCCGCTCCCAAAGTGAGTTCTTTGATGGCCGAACAGTCCGATATTAGAGCCACAGACCCTGTTACGGTGGGACAGACATTCGTCGAGGGAAGGGGTGGGTGGGACTGGTTTGCCAAGCGCTCTTTCCGCTGCCTGCGCTTGGCCTCTTCACGCTCTTTGCATTGAGACTCGAAGAGCTCGACGCCCTCCCGGACGCACTTTCTCCACCTTGGGCGGCCAGGGTCTCCCAGGTGTCAGTGGTGATTTTGCACTTTGCCAGGGAGGCTTTGAGGGTGTCCTTATAATGTTTCCGCTGTGCTCATTTGGCTCGTTTTCCATGAAGGAGCTTCGTATAAAGCATTTGCTTAGGGAGTCTCGTATCTGGCATGCGAACTATGTGGCCTGATCGAGTGTGGTCAGTGCTTCAATGCTGGGGATGTTGGCCTGGTCGAGGACGCTAATGTTGGTGTGTCTGTCCTCCCAGGGGATTTGCAGGATCTTGCGGGGACATCGTTGGTGATATATCTCCAGCGACTTGAGGTGACTTCTGCACATGGTCCAAACCTCAGATCCATACAGGAGGGTAGGTCTTACTACAGCCCTATAGACCATGATCTTGGTGGTAGATTTGAAGGCCTGGTCTTCAAACACTCTTTTCCTCAGGTGGCCGAAGGCTGCACTGGCGCACTGGAGGCGATGTTGAATCTCTGCATCAATGTCTGCCTTTGTTGATAAGAGATTCCCGAGATATGGGAAATGGTCCACGTTGTCCAGGGCCACGCCGTGGATCTTGGTGACTGGGGGGGTATTGCTGAGCGGCGGTGACAGGCTGGTGGAGGGCCTTTGTCTTAAGGATGTTAAGCATAAGGCCCATGCTTTCATATGCCTCGTTGAATACATTGACTAGATCCTGAGTTCAGCCTCAGAATGTGTGCAGACGCAGGCATTGTCCGTGTACTAAAGCTCAAAGATTATCTGGTCATTGTCACGTTGCTGTTTGTGGGAGCTTGCTGTGCGCAAATTGGCTGCTGCGTTTCCCACATTACAACAGTGAGTACACTTCAAAAGTACTTCAATGGCTGTAAAGCGCTTTGGGTCTTAGAATCATAGAAATTTACAGCACGGAAGGAGGCCATTTGGCCCATCATGTCCAGAATGGGTGACAAAGAGCTATCCAGCCTAATCCCACTTTCCAGCTTTTGGTGCGTAGCATTGTAGGTGGATGTGAAAGGCGCTTTATAAATGTATGTTGGACCTGTGTTTAGAGCGTGGGCCTAAGCTCCCCGAGTCACGGTGCTGGGCTGGACAGTTGTGAATATTCCTGATTCTCTTGTTGGTCTCTCCGGAGCGCCGAGCCTGGATTTCACAAGACGCGGTTAAACAGTAGCTTGCGACACTGGGCTTACACAATCCGGCATCGATAGACCCTTCACATCAAACACAGGCAGGGTACAGAGATCACAGCTCCTTTCACAATGTTGTCTGATCAAAGGCATGTCTGGTATTAAAGGGCATTCGGTGAAATAATCCACAATCCGTCCGCCCACCGGCTCTGCACAACTGACCAACCATTCCTCACCGGCCCACACCACAACCCTCCCCAACCAGACTGGCGCCCGCTGACCAAAAACCTCCCAACACAGGCTGCTCAAGGTCACAGGGAGAGGGCATGGGGGAGGGGGCATGGGGGTACAAGGGGAGGGGGGCACGAGGGAGTAGAAGGCACAGGGGGAGGGGGGCAAGAGGAGTGGGCAAGGGGGGAGGGGCGCAGGACGAGGAAGACATGGGGAGAGGGGCATGCAGGGACGGGGGGCAGGGAGGGTGGGGGCACAGGGAGAGGGCACGGGGAGAGGGGGCAGGGGGAGAGGGGGGCACGGGCCGAGGGCCAGGGGGAGAGGAGGACACGTGGGATGGGGACACAGGGGAAAGCAAGGTATGCATCGTTCCCTCGCCCACGGGCTGCAGGCCCTGGTGTTTGTGAACTGGCTGCTCAGAGGAAGAAAAGGTCAAACATTCGATTCACCATCAATCGATTTCCTTCCTTAACTCCGCAGTCTGTTTTCTGCTGATGTCAACACAGAAGCTTGACAATAAACCCAGTGAGAGTCAGTGTGTGTGGGTCTGTACCCCAGTGAGAGTCAGTGTGTGTGGGACCTGTACCCCAGTGAGAGTCAGTGTGTGGGACCCGTACCCCAGTGAGAGTCAGTGTGTGTGGGACCCGTACCCCAGTGAGGGTCAGTGTGTGTGGGACCTGTACCCCAGTGAGAGTCAGTGTGTGTGGGACCTGTACCCCAGTGAGAGTCAGTGTGTGTGGGACCTGTACCCCAGTGAGAGTCAGTGTGTGTGGAATTGTACCCCAGTGAGAGTCAGTGTGTGTGGGACCTGTACCCCAGTGAGAGTCAGTGTGTGTGGGACCTGTACCCCAGTGAGAGTCAGTGTGTGTGGGTCCCATACCCCAGTGAGAGTCAGTGTGTGTGGGATCCGTAACCCAGTGAGAGTCAGTGTGTGTGGGTCCCATACCCCAGTGAGAGTCAGTGTGCGTGGGACCCGTACCCCAGTGAGAGTCAGTGTGCGTGGGACCCGTACCCCAGTGAGAGTCAGTGTGTATGGGACCCGTACCCCAGTGAGAGTCAGTGTGTGTGGGACCCGTACCCCAATGAGAGTCAATGTGTTTGCGACCCGTACCCCAGTGAGAGTCAGTGTCTGTGGGAACCGTACCCCAGTGAGAGTCAGTGTCTGTGGGAACCGTACCCCAGTGAGAGTCAGTGTGTGTGGGACCTGTACCCCAGTGAGTGTCAGTGTGTGTGGGTCCCATACCCCAGAGAGAGTCATTGTATGTGGGTCCCATACCCAAGAGAGAGTCAGTGTGTGTGGGACCTGTACCCCAGTGAGTGTCAGTGTGTGTGGGTCCCATACCCCAGAGAGAGTCATTGTGTGTGGGTCCCATACCCCAGTGAGAGTCAGTGTGTGTGGGTCCCATACCCCAGTGAGAGTTGGTGTGTGTGGAACCTGTACCCCAGTGAGAGTCAGTGTGTGTGGGAGCGACGATAATATAAGGTACTCCTCACGGGCTAAATGTGCTGATCGATCCTGAGATCTGCCAGGATTTTGTTGCAGATGAGAAGGTTTCCCTCCCTCCCACTTCTCGTCAGTGGGTAACAAGAGTAGCATTCATTGCTATTGACGGAATTTGCTGACCTCGCTGACCGGGAGGGCAGGGATCGGATCGGGGTCAAAGTTCAGGGAAGTCAGCAGTGGGCGCCCTGAGCAATGAGCTGACCAGCAGGAGCTGCTACCACCTGGTGCCTCGCCCCTGTACTGCATGCAGCACCATCTCACTGCTCCACGAAACCACTTTCACCCACTGCTCAGGATGGAGGGACAACGACGCTTCAGGACCAATGGCATTTAACCCGACATCCTCGGCAGCGACCTAGATATTAAGGGAATCGAGCGGTATGGGGATCGTGCAGGAAAGTGGAGTTGAGGTAGAAGATCAGCCATGATCTCATTGATTGGTCGAACAGGTTCGAGGGGCCAAATGGCCCATTCCTGCTCCTAATTCTAATGTACTGGGACACTGGGACACGGAGACACAGAGACACTAGGACACTGGGACACTGAGACACAGTGACACAGAGACACTAGCACACTGGGACACTGGGACACTGAAACACTGAGACACTAGGACACTGAGACACAGAGCACAGAGACACTAGGACACTGGGACAGGGAGACACTAGGACACTGGGACACTGAGACACAGAGACATGAGGACACTGGGACACTGGGACAATGAGACAAGGAGACACAAAGTCACTAGGACATTGGGACACTGAGATACAGAGATACTGGGACACTGAGATACTAGGACACTGGGACACTGCGACACTGAGACACGGAGACACAGAAAAACTAGGACACTGGGACACTGAGACACAGAGACACTAGGGCACAGAGACGTTCGGACACTGGGACACTGCGACACAGAGACACAGGGACACTGGGACATGGAGACACTAGGACACTGGGACACGGAGACTCAGACACTAGGGCACAGAGACGCTCGGACACTGGGACACTGAGACACGGAGACACAGAGACACTAGCACACTGGGACACGGAGACACAGAGGCATTAGGACACTGGGACACTGCGACACTGAGACACGGAGACACAGAGGCACTAGGACACTGGGACACGGAGACACAGAGACACTAGGACACTGGGACACGGAGACACAGAGACTCGGAGGCACAGAGACACTAGTGCACTGAGACACGGAGACACGGAGACACTAGGACATTGGGACACAGAAACACTAAGACACTGGGACACGGAGACAGAGAGACACTGGGACACCGGGACACTAGGACACTGGGACACGGAGACACGGAGACACCAGGACACTGGGACACGGAGACACTAGGACACTGGGACACTGGGACACGGAGTCACGCAGACACAGATACACAATGACACTGGGACACTGAGACGCTAGAACATTTGGACACTGCGACACTGAGACACAGAGACACGAGGAAACTGGGACACAGAAACACTAGGACACTGGGACACAGAGATACAAGGACACTGGGACACTGGGATATGGAGACACAGAGACACTAGGACACTGGGACACTGCGAAACGGTGACACAAGGACACTGGGACACTGGGACATGGAGACACTAGGACACTGGGACACTGGGACACAGAGACACAGAGACATTAGGACAATAGGACACTGGGACACGGAGACACAGAGGCATTAGGACACTGGGACACTGCGACACTGAGACACAGAGGCACAGAGACACTAGGACACTGGGATACGGAGACACAGAGACACTTCGACAGTGGGACACTGAGACACGGAGACACTAGGACACTGGGACATTGCGACACGGAGACACAAGGACACTGGGACACTGCGACACGGAGACACAGATACACTAGAACACTGCGACACGGAGACACAGAGACACTAGAACACTGCGACACGGAGACACAGAGGCAGTAGGACACTGGGGCACTGGGACATGGAGACACAGAGACACTAGGACACAGAGACACTAGTGCACTGGGACACTGGGACAAGGAGACCCAGAGACACTAGGACAATGGGAAACGGAGACACAGAGACACTTGGACACTGGGACACTGGGACACTGAGACACGGAGACACTAGGACACTGGGACACTGCGACACGGAGACACAGAGACACTAGAACACTGGGACACGGAGACACAGAGGCAGTAGGACACTGGGGCACTGGGACATGGAGACACAGAGATACTAGGACACTGGGACACGGAGGCACTAGGACACTGGGATACTGCGACAATGAGACACGGAGACACAGAGACACTAGAACACTGGGGCACTGGGACATGGAGACACAGAGACACTAGGACACTGGGACACGGAGACACGAGGACACTTGGACACTGCGACACGGAGACACAAGGACACTGGGATTCGGAGACACTAGGACACTGGGACACTGAGACACGGAGAAACAGAGACACTAGGACACTGGGACACGGAGACCCAGAGACACTTGGACACTGGGACACTGCGACACTGAGACACGGAGACACAGAGACACTAGGACACTGAGACATGGAAACGCAGAGACACGAGGACACTAGGACACTGGGACATGGAAACACAAGGACACGGAGCCACAGAGACACGAGGACACTGGGACACGGAGACACAAGGACGCTGGGACACTGAGACACTGAGACACGGAGACACAGAGACACTAGAACACTGGGACACGGAGACACAATGACACTGAGACACTGGGACACTGCGACACTGAGACACGGAGACACAGAGACACTAGCACACTGGGACACGGAGACACAGAGGCATTAGGACACTGGGACACTGCGACACTGAGACACGGAGACACAGAGGCACTAGGACACTGGGACACGGAGACACAGAGACACTAGGACACTGGGACACGGAGACACAGAGACTCGGAGGCACAGAGACACTAGTGCACTGAGACACGGAGACACGGAGACACTAGGACATTGGGACACAGAAACACTAAGACACTGGGACACGGAGACAGAGAGACACTGGGACACCGGGACACTAGGACACTGGGACACGGAGACACGGAGACACCAGGACACTGGGACACGGAGACACTAGGACACTGGGACACTGGGACACGGAGACACAGAGGCATTAGGACACTGGGACACTGCGACACTGAGACACAGAGGCACAGAGACACTAGGACACTGGGATACGGAGACACAGAGACACTTCGACAGTGGGACACTGAGACACGGAGACACTAGGACACTGGGACACTGCGACACGGAGACACAAGGACACTGGGACACTGCGACACGGAGACACAGATACACTAGAACACTGCGACACGGAGACACAGAGACACTAGAACACTGCGACACGGAGACACAGAGGCAGTAGGACACTGGGGCACTGGGACATGGAGACACAGAGACACTAGGACACAGAGACACTAGTGCACTGGGACACTGGGACAAGGAGACCCAGAGACACTAGGACAATGGGACACGGAGACACAGAGACACTTGGACACTGGGACACTGGGACACTGAGACACGGAGACACTAGGACACTGGGACACTGCGACACGGAGACACAGAGACACTAGAACACTGGGACACGGAGACACAGAGGCAGTAGGACACTGGGGCACTGGGACATGGAGACACAGAGATACTAGGACACTGGGACACGGAGGCACTAGGACACTGGGATACTGCGACAATGAGACACGGAGACACAGAGACACTAGAACACTGGGGCACTGGGACATGGAGACACAGAGACACTAGGACACTGGGACACGGAGACACGAGGACACTTGGACACTGCGACACGGAGACACAAGGACACTGGGATTCGGAGACACTAGGACACTGGGACACTGAGACACGGAGAAACAGAGACACTAGGACACTGGGACACGGAGACCCAGAGACACTTGGACACTGGGACACTGCGACACTGAGACACGGAGACACAGAGACACTAGGACACTGAGACATGGAAACGCAGAGACACGAGGACACTAGGACACTGGGACATGGAAACACAGGGACACGGAGCCACAGAGACACGAGGACACTGGGACACGGAGACACAAGGACGCTGGGACACTGAGACACTGAGACACGGAGACACAGAGACACTAGAACACTGGGACACGGAGACACAATGACACTGAGACACTGGGACACTGCGACACTGAGACACGGAGACACAGAGACACCAGGACACTGGGACACGGAGACACTAGGACACTGGGACACGGAGACACGGGGACACCAGGACACTGGGACACGGAGACACTAGGACACTGGGACACTGCGACACGGAGACACAAGGACACTGGGACACGGAGACACTAGGACACTGGGACACTGAGACACGGAGACACAGAGACACTGAGACACTGGGACACTGCGACACTGAGACACGGAGACACAGAGACACCAGGACACTGGGACACGGAGACACTAGGACACTGGGACACTGCGACACGGAGACACAAGGACACTGGGACACGGAGACACTAGGACACTGGGACACTGAGACACGGAGACACAGAGACACTAGGACACTGGGACACGGAGGCACAGAGACACTTGGACACTGGGACACTGAGACATTGAGACATTGAGAGACGGAGACACAGAGACACTAGGGCACTGAGACATGGAGAAACAGAGACACTAGGACACGAGGACACTGGGACATGGAGACACAAGGACACTGGGACACGGAGACACTAGGACACTTGGACACTGAGACACGGAGACACAGAGACACTAGGACACTGGGACACGGAGACACATGAACACTTGGACACTGGGACACTGAGATATTGAGACACGGAGACACAGAGACACTAGGGCACTGAGACATGGAGAAACAGAGACACTAGTACACGAGGACACTGGGACATGGAGACACAAGGACACTGGGACACGGAGACACTAGGACACTGGGACACTGAGACATGGAGACACAGAGACACTAGAACACTAGGACACTGGGACATGGAGACACAAGGACACTGGGACACGGAGACACTAGGACACTGGGACACTGAGACAGGGAGACACAGAGACACTAGGACACTGGGACACGGAGACACAGAGACACTTGGACACTGGGACACTGAGACATTGAGACACGGAGACACAGAGACACTAGGGCACTGAGATATGGAGAAACAGAGACACTAGGACACTAGGACACTGGGACATGGAGACACAAGGACACTGGGACACGGAGACACTAGGACACTGGGACACTGAGACATGGAGACACAGAGACACGAGGACACTAGGACACTGGGACATGGAGACACAAGGACACTGGGACACGGAGACACAAGGACACTGAGGCACTGGGACACGGAGACACAGAGACACTAGGACACTGAGGCACTGGGACACGGAGACACAGAGACACTAGGTCACAGAGGCACTGAGATACGGAGAGACAAAGACACTGGGACACTGAGACATGGAGACACAGAGAGACTAGGACACTGGAACACTGGAACACGGAGTCACGCAGACACAGACACACAAGGACACTGGGACACTGAGACACAGAGACACTAGGACAGTGGGACGCTGGGACACTGAGACACTAGGACATTTCGACACTGGGACACTGAGACACAAGGACACTGGGACACGAAGACACAGAGAAATTGGACACTGGGACACTGAGACACGGAGACACAAGGGCATTGGGCCACTGGGACACTGAGACACAGAGACATTGGGACAATAGGACACTGGGACACGGAGACACAGAGACACTAGGACACAGAGACACTAGGATACTGGGACACTGAGACACTGAGAAACGGAGACACAGAGACACGAGGACACTGGGACACGGAAACACAGAGACACTAGGACACTGGGACATGGAGACACTGAGACACGGAGACACAGAGATACTAGGACACTGGGACACTGTGACACTGAGAAACGGAGACACAAAGATACTAGGACACTGAAACACAGAGACACTAGTACACTGGGACACTGGGACAAGGAGACCCAGAGACACTAGTTCACAGAGACACTGGGACACAGAGACACAGAGGCAGCAGGACACTGGGACACTGAGGCATGGAGACACTGAGACACTAGGACACTGGGACAATGGGACACTAGGACACTGGGACACGGAGACACAGAGACACTAGGACACTGGGACATGGAGACACAGAGACACTTGGACACTGGGACACTGAGACACGGAGACACTAGGACACTGGGACACTGCGACAATGAGACACGGAGACACAGAGACACTAGAACACTGGGACATGGACACACAGAGGCAGTAGGACACTGGAGCACTGGGACATGGAGACACAGAGACACTAGGACACTGCGATACTGAGACATGGAGACACAGAGACAGTAGGACACTGGGGCACTGGGACATGGAGACACAGAGACACTAGGACACTGGGACACGGAGACACGAGGACACTTGGACACTGCGACACGGAGACACAAGGACACTGGGATTCGGAGACACTAGGACACTGGGACACTGAGACACGGAGAAACAGAGACACTAGGACACTGGGACACGGAGACCCAGAGACACTTGGACACTGGGACACTGTGACACTGAGACACGGAGACACAGAAACACTAGGACACTGAGACATGGAAACGCAGAGACACGAGGACACTAGGACACTGGGACATGGAAACACAAGGACACGGAGCCACAGAGACACGAGGACACTGGGACACAGAGACACAAGGACGCTGGGACACTGAGACACTGAGACACGGAGACACAGAGACACTAGAACACTGGGACACGGAGACACAATGACACTGAGACACTGGGACACTGCGACACTGAGACACGGAGACACAGAGACACCAGGACACTGGGACACAGAGACACTAGAACACTGGGACACGGAGACACAATGACACTGAGACACTGGGACACTGCGACACTGAGACACGGAGACACAGAGACACCAGGACACTGGGACACGGAGACACTAGGACACTGGGACACGGAGACACGGGGACACCAGGACACTGGGACACGGAGACACTAGGACACTGGGACACTGCGACACGGAGACACAAGGACACTGGGACACGGAGACACTAGGACACTGGGACACTGAGACACGGAGACACAGAGACACTAGGACACTGGGACACGGAGGCACAGAGACACTTGGACACTGGGACACTGAGACATTGAGACATTGAGAGACGGAGACACAGAGACACTAGGGCACTGAGACATGGAGAAACAGAGACACTAGGACACGAGGACACTGGGACATGGAGACACAAGGACACTGGGACACGGAGACACTAGGACACTTGGACACTGAGACACGGAGACACAGAGACACTAGGACACTGGGACACGGAGACACATGAACACTTGGACACTGGGACACTGAGATATTGAGACACGGTGACACAGAGACACTAGGGCACTGAGACATGGAGAAACAGAGACACTAGTACACGAGGACACTGGAACATGGAGACACAAGGACACTGGGACACGGAGAAACTAGGACACTGGGACACTGAGACATGGAGACACAGAGACACTAG
Organism: Pristiophorus japonicus; assembly: GCF_044704955.1. NCBI lineage: Eukaryota > Metazoa > Chordata > Chondrichthyes > Pristiophoridae > Pristiophorus > Pristiophorus japonicus. The sequence continues at coordinate 489,971 of NW_027253761.1, forward strand.
AACACTAGGACACTGGGACATGGAGACACAAGGACACTGGGACACGGAGACACTAGGACACTGGGACACTGAGACACGGAGACACAGAGACACTAGGACACTGGGACACGGAGACACAGAGACACTTGGACACTGGGACACTGAGACATTGAGACACGGAGACACAGAGACACTAGGGCACTGAGATATGGAGAAACAGAGACACGAGGACACAAGGACACTGGGACATGGAGACACAAGGACACTGGGACACGGAGACACTAGGACACTGGGACACTGAGACATGGAGACACAGAGACACGAGGACACTAGGACACTGGGACATGGAGACACAAGGACACTGGGACACGGAGACACAAGGACACTGAGGCACTGGGACACGGAGACACAGAGACACTAGGACACTGAGGCATTGGGACACGGAGACACAGAGACACTAGGTCACAGAGGCACTGAGATACGGAGAGACAAAGACACTGGGACACTGAGACATGGAGACACAGAGAGACTAGGACACTGGAACACTGGAACACGGAGTCACGCAGACACAGACACACAAGGACACTGGGACACTGAGACACAGAGACACTAGGACAGTGGGACGCTGGGACACTGAGACACTAGGACATTTCGACACTGGGACGCTGAGACACAAGGACACTGGGACACGGAGACACAGAGAAATTGGACACTGGGACACTGAGACACGGAGACACAAGGGCACTGGGCCACTGGGACACTGAGACACAGAGGCATTGGGACAATAGGACACTGGGACACGGAGACCCAGAGACACTAGGACACAGAGACACTAGGATACTGGGACACTGAGACACTGAGAAACGGAGACACAGAGACACGAGGACACTGGGACACGGAAACACAGAGACACTAGGACACTGGGACATGGAGACACTGAGACACGGAGACACAGAGATACTAGGACACTGGGACACTGTGACACTGAGAAACGGAGACACAAAGATACTAGGACACTGAAACACAGAGACACTAGTACACTGGGACACTGGGACAAGGAAACCCAGAGACACTAGTTCACAGAGACACTGGGACACAGAGACACAGAGGCAGCAGGACACTGGGACACTGAGGCACGGAGACACTGAGACACTAGGACACTGGGACATGGGACACTAGGACACTGGGACACGGAGACATGGAGACACAGAGACACTAGGACACTGGGACACGGAGACACAGAGACACTTGGACACTGGGACACTGAGACACGGAGACACTAGGACACTGGGACACTGCGACACGGAGAAACAGAGACACTAGAACACTGCGACACGGAGACACAGAGGCAGTAGGACACTGGGGCACTGGGACATGGAGACACTAGGACACTGGGATACTGCGACAATGAGACACGGAGACACAGAGACACTAGAACACTGGGACATGGACACACAGAGGCAGTAGGACACTGGAGCACTGGGACATGGAGACACAGAGACACTAGGACACTGCGATACTGAGACATGGAGACACAGAGACAGTAGGACACTGGGGCACTGGGACATGGAGACACAGAGACACTAGGACACTGGGACACGGAGACACGAGGACACTTGGACACTGCGACACGGAGACACAAGGACACTGGGACACGGAGACACTAGGACACTGGGACACTGAGACACGGAGAAACAGAGACACTAGGACACTGGGATACGGAGACCCAGAGACACTTGGACACTGGGACACTGCGACACTGAGACACGGAGACACAGAGACACTAGGACACTGAGACATGGAAACGCAGAGACACGAGGACACTAGGACACTGGGACATGGAGACACAAAGACGCTGGGACACTGAGACACTGAGACACGGAGACACAGAGACACTAGAACACTGGGACACGGAGACACAAGGACACTGGGACACTGCGACACTGAGACACGGAGACACAGAGACACCAGGACACTAGGACACTGGGACACGGAGACACGGAGACACCAGGACACTGGGACATGGAGACACTAGGACACTGGGACACTGGGACACGGAGTCACGCAGACACAGATACACAATGACACTGGGACACTGAGACACTAGAACATTTGGACACTGCGACACTGAGACACAGAGACACGAGGAAACTGGGACACAGAAACACTAGGACACTGGGACACAGAGACACAAGGACACTGGGACACTGGGATATGGAGACACAGAGACACTAGGACACTGGGACACTGCGAAACGGTGACACAAGGACACTGCGACACTGGGACACTGGGACACGAAGACACTAGGACACTGGGACCCTGGGACACTGGGACACAGAGACACAGAGACATTAGGACAATAGGACACTGGGACACGGAGACACAGAGGCATTAGGACACTGGGACACTGCGACACTGAGACACAGAGACACAGAGACACTAGGACACTGGGACACGGAGACACAGAGACACTGGGGCACTGGGACACGGAGACACAGAGACACTGGGACACTGGGACAGAGAGACACTAGGATAACTGGGACTTGAGACACTGCGACAAGGAGACACTAGGACACTAGGACAATGATGCACTGGGAATGGTCGACACAGAGACACGGAGGCAAAGAGACACTAGTACACTGAGACACGGAGATACGGAGACACTAGGACACTGGGCACAGAGACACTAAGACACTAGGACACTGGGACACTGAAACACGGAGACACAAGGACACTGGGACACAGAGACACAGAGACACTAGAACACTGAGACACGGAGACACAGAGACACTAGAACACTGAGACACAGAGACACTAGAACACTGAGACACGGAGACACAGAGACACTAGGGCACTGGGACACTGGGACACTGAGACACTGAAACACAGAGACACTAGGACACTGGGACACTGGGACAAGGAGACCCAGATACACTCGTTCACAGAAACACTGAGACACGGAGACACAAAGACATTAGGACACTGGGACACTGAGACACGGAGACAGAGAGACACTAGGACACTGGGACACTGAGACACGGAGACACAGAGACACTAGGACACTGAGGCACTGGGACACGGAGACACAGAGACACTAGGTCACAGAGACACTAGGACACTGAGACACTGAGACACTGAGAAACGGAGACACATAGACACTCTGACACTGGGACACTGAGACACGGAGACACAGAGACACTAGGACACTGAGACATGGAAACGCAGAGACACGAGGACACTAGGACACTGGGACATGGAGACACAAGGACACGGAGCCACAGAGACACGAGGACACTGGGACATGGAGACACAAGGACGCTGGGACACTGAGACACTGAGACACGGAGACACAGAGACACCGGGACACTGGGACACGGAGACACTAGGGCACTGGGACACTGGGACACTGAGACACTGAAACACAGAGACACTAGGACACTGGGACACTGGGACAAGGAGACCCAGAGACACTCGTTCACAGAAACACTGAGACACGGAGACACAAAGACATAAGGACACTGGGACACTGAGACACGGAGGCACAGAGACACTAGGACACTGGGACACTGAGACATGGAGACACAGAGACACTAGGACACTGAGGCACTGGGACACGGAGACACAGAGACACTAGGTCACAGAGACACTAGGACACTGGGACACTGCGACACTGAGACATGGAGACACAGAGACACTAGGACACTGAGACATGGAGACGCAGAGACACTAGGACACTGAGGCACTGGGACACGGAGACACAGAGACACTAGGACACTGAGGCACTGGGACACGGAGTCACAGAGATACTAGGACACTAAGGCACTGGGACAAGGAGACACAGAGACACTAGGTCACAGAGGCACTGAGATACGGAGACACGAAGACACTGGGACACTGAGACATGGAGACACAGAGAGACTAGGACACTGGAACACTGGAACACGGAGTCACGCAGACACAGACACACAAGGACACTGGGACACTGAGACACAGAGACACTAGGACAGTGGTACGCTGGGACACTGAGACACTAGGACATTTGGACACTGGGACACTGAGACACAAGGACACTGGGACACGGAGACACAGAGAAATTGGACACTGGGACACTGAGACACGGAGACACAAGGGCACTGGGCCACTGGGACACTGAGACACAGAGACATTAGACACTGGGACACTGGGACGCGGAGACACAGAGACACTAGGACACTGGGACATGGATACACGGAGACACAGAGACGCTAGGACACTGGGACACTGAGACACAAGGACACCGGGACACGGAGACACAGAGAAATTGGACACTGGGACACTGAGACACGGAGACACAGAGACACTATGACACTGGGACATGGAGACACTGAGACACGGAGACACAGAGATACTAGGACACTGGGACACTGTGACAGTGAGAAACGGAGAAACAAAGATACTAGGACACTGAAACACAGAGACACTAGTACACTGGGACACTGGGACAAGGAGACCCAGAGACACTAGTTCACAGAGACGTTGGGACACAGAGACACAGAGGCAGTAGGACACTGGGTCACTGAGGCACGGAGACACAGAGACACTAGGACACTGGGACACTGGGACACTAGGACACTGGGACACGGAGACATGGAGACACAGAGACACTAGGACACTGGGACACGGAGACACAGAGACACTTGGACACTGGGACACTGAGACACGGAGACACTAGGACACTGGGACACTGGGACAAGGAGACCCAGAGACACTAGTTCACAGAGACGTTGGGACACAGAGACACAGAGACATTGGGACAATAGGACACTGGGACACGGAGACACAGAGACACTAGGACACAGAGACACGAGGACACTGGGACACTGAGACACTGAGAAACGGAGACACAAAGACACTCTGACACTGGGACACTGAGACACGGAGACACAGAGACACGAGGACACTGGGACACGGAAACACAGAGACACTAGGACACTGGGACATGGAGACACTGAGACACGGAGACACAGAGACACTAGGACACTGGGACACTGTGACACTGAGAAACGGAGACACAAAGATACTAGGACACTGAAACACAGAGACACTAGTACACTGGGACACTGGGACAAGGAGACCCAGAGACACTAGTTCACAGAGACGTTGGGACACAGAGACACAGAGGCAGTAGGACACTGGGACACTGAGGCATGGAGACACAGAGACACTAGGACACTGGGACACGGAGACACAGAGACACTTGGACACTGGGACACTGAGACACGGAGACACTAGGACACTGGGACACTGCGACACGGAGACACAGAGACACTAGAACACTGCGACACGGAGACACAGAGGCAGCAGGACACTGGGGCACTGGGACATGGAGACACAGAGACACTAGGACACTGGGACACGGAGGCACTAGGACACTGGGATACTGCGACAATGAGACACGGAGACACAGAGACACTAGAACACTGGGACATGGACACACAGAGGCAGTAGGACACTGGGGCACTGGGACATGGAGACACAGAGACACTAGGACACTGCGATACTGAAACACGGAGACACAGAGACAGTAGGACTCTGGGGCACTGGGACATGGAGACACAAGGACACGAAGCCACAGCGACACGAGACACTGGGACAGGGAGATACAAGGACACTGGGACACTGAGACACTGAGACACGGAGACACAGAGACAATAGAACACTGCGACACGGAGACACAAGGACACTGGGACACTGCGACACTGAGACACGGAGACACAGAGACACCAGGACACTGGGACACGGAGACACTAGGACACTGGGACACGGAGACACGGAGACACCAGGACACTGGGACACGGAGACACTAGGACACTGGGACACTGCGACACGGAGACACAAGGACACTGGGACACGGAGACACTAGGACACTGGGACACTGAGACACGGAGACACAGAGACACTAGGACACTGGGACACGGAGACACAGGGACACTGGGACACTGAGACATTGAGACACGGAGACACTAGGACACTAGGGCACTGAGCCATGGAGAAAGAGAGACACTAGGACACTGAGGCACTGGGACACGGAGACACAGAGACACTAGGACACTGAGGCACTGGGACACGGAGACACAGAGACACTAGGACACTAAGGCACTGGGACACGGAGACACAGAGACACTAGGTCACAGAGGCACTGAGATACGGAGACACAAAGACACTGGGACATTGAGACACGGAGACACTAGGATACTAGGGCACTGAGACATGGAGAAAGAGAGACACTAGGACACTTGGACACTGGGACATGGAGACACAAGGACACTGGGACACGGAGACACTAGGACACTGGGACACTGAGACATGGAGACACAGAGACACTAGAACACTAGGACACTGGGACATGGAGACACAAGGACACTGGGACACGGAGACACTAGGACACTGGGACACTGGGACACTGAGACACAGAGACATTAGGACAATAGGACACTGGGACACGGAGACACAGAGACACTAAGACACAGCGACACTAGGACACTGGGACACGGAGACACGAGGACACTTGGACACTGCGACACGGAGACACAAGGACACTGGGACACGGAGACACTAGGACACTGGGACACTGGGACACGGAGACACAGAGACACTAGGACACTGAGGCACTGGGACACGGAGACACAAGGACACTGGGCCACTGGGACACAGAGACACAGAGACATTGGGACAATAGGACACTGGGACACGGAGACACAGAGACACTAGGACACAGAGACATTAGGACACTGGGACACTGAGACACTGAGAAACGGAGACACAAAGACACTCTGACACTGGGACACTGAGACACGGAGACACAGAGACACGAGGACACTGGGACACGGAAACACAGAGACACGGAGACACAGAGACACGAGGACACTGGGACACTGTGACACTGAGAAACGGAGACACAAAGATACTAGGACACTGAAACACAGAGACACAAGGACACTGGGACTCTGGGACAAGGAGACCCAGAGACACTAGTTCACAGAAACACTGAGACACGGAGACACAAAGACATTAGGACACTGGGACACTGAGACACGGAGACACAGAGACACTAGGACACTGGGACACTGGGACACGGAGACACAGAGACACTAGGACACTGAGGCACTGGGACACGGAGACACAGATACACTAGGTCACAGAGACACTAGGACACTGGGACACTGAGACACTGAGAAACGGAGACACAAAGACACTCTGACACTGGGACACAGAGACACGGAGACACAGAGACACTAGGACACTGGAACACTTGAACACGGAGTCACGCATACACAGACACACAAGGACACTGGGACACTGAGACACAGAGACACTAGGACAGTGGGACACTGGGGCACTGGGACACGGAGACACAGGGAAACTGGACACTGGGATACTGAGACACGGAGACACAAGGACACTGGGCCACTGGGACACAGAGACACAGAGACATTGGGACAATAGGACACTGGGACACGGAGACACAGAGACACTAGGACACAGAGACATTAGGACACTGGGACACTGAGACACTGAGAAACGGAGACACAAAGACACTCTGACACTGGGACACTGAGAAACGGAGACACAGAGACACGAGGACACTGGGACACGGAAACACAGAGACACTAGGACACTGGGACACTGTGACACTGAGAAACGGAGACACAAAGATACTAGGACACTGAAACACAGAGACACTAGTACACTGGGACACTGGGACAAGGAGACCCAGAGACACTAGTTCACAGAGACGTTGGGACACAGAGACACAGAGGCAGTAGGACACTGGGACACTGAGGCACGGAGACACAGAGACACTAGGACACTGGGACACTGGGACACTAGGACACTGGGACACGGAGACATGGAGACACAGAGACACTAGGACACTGGGACACGGAGACACAGAGACACTTGGACACTGGGACACTGAGACACGGAGACACTAGGACACTGGGATACTGCGACACGGAGACACAGAGACACTAGAACACTGCGACACGGAGACACAGAGGCAGCAGGACACTGGGGCACTGGGACATGGAGACACAGAGACACTAGGACACTGGGACACGGAGGCACTAGGACACTGGGATACTGCGACAATGAGACACGGAGACACAGAGACACTAGAACACTGGGACATGGACACACAGAGGCAGTAGGACACTGGGGCACTGGGACATGGAGACACAGAGACACTAGGACACTGCGATACTGAGACACGGAGACACAGAGACAGTAGGACTCTGGGGCACTGGGACATGGAGACACAGAGACACTAGGACACTGGGACACGGAGACACAAGGACACTGGGACACGGAGACACAGAGACACTGGGGCACTGGGACACGGAGACACAGAGACAATGGGACAGAGAGACACTAGGATAACTGGGACTTGGGACACTGCGACAAGGAGACACTAGGACACTAGGACAATGATGCACTGGGACACGTCGACACAGAGACACGGAGGCAAAGAGACACTAGTACACTGAGACACGGAGATACGGAGACACTAGGACACTGGGCACAGAGACACTAAGACACTAGGACACTGGGACACTGAAACACGGAGACACAGAGACACCAGGACACTGGGACACTGAGAAATGGAGACACATGGACACTGGGACACTGAGACACAGAGACACAAGGACACTGGGACACAGAGACACAAAGACACTAGAACACTGGGACACGGAGACACAGAGACACTGGGGCACTGGGACACTGGGACACTGAGACACTGAAACACAGAGACACTAGGACACTGGGACTCTGGGACAAGGAGACCCAGAGACACTAGTTCACAGAAACACTGAGACACGGAGACACAAAGACATTAGGACACTGGGACACTGAGACACGGAGACACAGAGACACTAGGACACTGGGACACTGAGACACGGAGATACGGAGACACTAGGACACTGGGCACAGAGACACTAAGACACTAGGACACTGGGACACTGAAACACGGAGACACAGAGACACCAGGACACTGGGACACTGAGAAATGGAGACACATGGACACTGGGACACTGAGACACAGAGACACAAGGACACTGGGACACAGAGACACAAAGACACTAGAACACTGGGACACGGAGACACAGAGACACTAGGGCACTGGGACACTGGGACACTGAGACACTGAAACACAGAGACACTAGGACACTGGGACTCTGGGACAAGGAGACCCAGAGACACTAGTTCACAGAAACACTGAGACACGGAGACACAAAGACATTAGGACACTGGGACACTGAGACACGGAGACACAGAGACACTAGGACACTGGGACACTGAGACACGGAGACACAGAGACACTAGGACACTGAGGCACTGGGACACAGAGACACAGAGACACTAGGTCACAGAGACAGTCGGACACTGGGACACTGCGACACTGAGACACGGAGACACAGAGGCAGTAGGATACTGGGGCACTGGGACATGGAGACACAGAGACACTAGGACACTGGGACACTGGGACACGGAGTCACGCAGACACAGATACACAAGGACACTGGGACACTGAGACACTAGAACATTTGGACACTGCGACACTGAGACACAGAGACACGAGGAAACTGGGACACAGAAACACTAGGACACTGGGACACAGAGACACAAGGACACTGGGACACTGGGATATGGAGACACAGAGACACTAGGACACTGGGGCACTGCGAAACGGTGACACAAGGACACTGGGACACTGGGACACGGAGACATTAGGACAATAGGACACTGGGACACGGAGACACAGAGGCATTAGGACACTGGGTCACAGCGACACTGAGACACAGAGACACAGAGACACAGAGACACAGGGACACTGGGACACAGAGACACAGAGACACTAGGACACTGGGACACGGAGACACAGAGACACTGAGACACTGAAAGACGAAGACACAGAGACACTGGGACACTGGGACACTGGGACACTGGGGCACTGGGACAGAGAGACACTAGGATAACTGGGACTTGGGACACTGCGACAAGGAGACACTAGGACACTAGGACAATGATGCACTGGGACACGTCGACACAGAGACACGGAGGCAAAGAGGCACTAGTACACTGAGACACGGAGATACGGAGACACTAGGACACTGGGACACTGAAACACGGAGACACAGAGACACCAGGACACTGGGACACTGAGAAATGGAGACACATGGACACTGGGACACTGAGACACAGAGACACAAGGACACTGGGACACATAGACACAGAGACACTAGAACACTGGGACACGGAGACACAGAGACACTAGGGCACTGGGACACTGGGACACTGAGACATTGAAACACAGAGACATTAGGACACTGGGACACTGGGACAAGGAGACCCAGAGACACTAGTTCACAGAAACACTGAGACACGGAGACACAAAGACATTAGGACACTGGGAAACTGAGACACGGAGATACGGAGACACTAGGACACTGGGACACTGAAACACGGAGACACAGAGACACCAGGACACTGGGACACTGAGAAATGGAGACACATGGACACTGGGACACTGAGACACAGAGACACAAGGACACTGGGACACATAGACACAGAGACACTAGAACACTGGGACACGGAGACACAGAGACACTAGGGCACTGGGACACTGGGACACTGAGACATTGAAACACAGAGACACTAGGACACTGGGACACTGGGACAAGGAGACCCAGAGACACTAGTTCACAGAAACACTGAGACACGGAGACACAAAGACATTAGGACACTGGGAAACTGAGACACGGAGACACAGAGACACTAGGACACTGAGGCACTGGGACACGGAGACACAGATACACTAGGTCACAGAGACACTAGGACACTGGGACACTGAGACACTGAGAAACGGAGACACATAGACACTCTGACACTGGGACACAGAGACACGGAGACACAGAGATACTAGGACACTGGAACACTTGAACACGGAGTCACGCATACACAGACACACAAGGACACTGGGACACTGAGACACAGAGACACTAGGACAGTGGGACACTGGGACACTGGGGCACGGAGACACAAGGAAACTGGACACTGGGATACTGAGACGCGGAGACACAAGGACACTGGGCCACTGGGACACAGAGACACAGAGACATTGGGACAATAGGACACTGGGACACGGAGACACAGAGACACTAGGACACAGAGACACTAGGACACTGGGACACTGAGACACTGAGAAACGGAGACACAAAGACACTCTGACACTGGGACACTGAGACACGGAGACACAGAGACACGAGGACACTGGGACACGGAAACACAGAGACACTAGGACACTGGGACATGGAGACACTGAGACACGGAGACACAGAGACACTAGGACACTGGGACACTGTGACACTGAGAAACGGAGACACAAAGATACTAGGACACTGAAACACAGAGACACTAGTACACTGGGACACTGGGACAAGGAGACCCAGAGACACTAGTTCACAGAGACGTTGGGACACAGAGACACAGAGGCAGTAGGACACTGGGACACTGAGGCATGGAGACACAGAGACACTAGGACACTGGGACACGGAGACACAGAGACACTTGGACACTGGGACACTGAGACACGGAGACACTAGGACACTGGGACACTGCGACACGGAGACACAGAGACACTAGAACACTGCGACACGGAGACACAGAGGCAGCAGGACACTGGGGCACTGGGACATGGAGACACAGAGACACTAGGACACTGGGACACGGAGGCACTAGGACACTGGGATACTGCGACAATGAGACACGGAGACACAGAGACACTAGAACACTGGGACATGGACACACAGAGGCAGTAGGACACTGGGGCACTGGGACATGGAGACACAGAGACACTAGGACACTGCGATACTGAGACACGGAGACACAGAGACAGTAGGACTCTGGGGCACTGGGACATGGAGACACAGAGACACTAGGACACTGGGACACGGAGGCACAAGGACACTGGGACACGGAGACACTAGGACACTGGGACACTGGGACACTGAGACACGGAGAAACAGAGACACTAGGACACTGGGTCACGGAGACCCAGAGACACGAGGACACTAGGACACTGGGACATGGAGACACAAGGACACAGAGCCACAGCGACATGAGACACTGGGACAGGGAGATACAAGGACACTGGGACACTGAGACACTGAGACACGGAGACACAGAGACACCAAGACACTGGGACACGGAGACACTAGGACACTGGGACACGGAGACACGGAGACACCAGGACACTGGGACACGGAGACACAGAGACACTAGGACACAGAGACACTAGAACACTGGGACACTGAGACACTGAGAAACGGAGACACAGAGACACTAGGACACTGGGACACGGAGACACAGAGACACTAGGACACTGGGACACGGAGACACTGAGACACGGAGACACAGAGACACTAGGACTCTGGGACACTGTGACACTGAGAAACGGAGACACAAAGACACTAGGACACTGGGACACTGAGACACAGAGACACAGAGACACGAGGACACTGGGACACGGAGACACTAGGACACTGGGACACGGAGACACTAGGACACTGGGACACAGAGACACTAGGACTCTGGGACACTGTGACACTGAGAAACGGAGACACAAAGACACTAGGACACTGGGACACTGAGACAAAGAGACACGAGGACACTGGGACACGGAGACACTAGGACACTGGGACACGGAGACTCTAGGACACTGGGACACGGAGACACTAGGACACTGGGACATGGAGACACTGAGACACGGAGACACAGAGACACTAGAACACTGGGACACGGAGACACAGAGGCAGTAGGATACTGGGGCACTGGGACATGGAGACACAGAGACACTAGGACACTGGGACACGGAGGCACTAGGACACTGGGACACGGAGACATGGAGACACAGAGACACTTGGACACTGGGACACTGACACACAGAGATACGAGGACACTGGGACACGGAGACACAAGGACACTGGGACACTGCGACACTGAGAAACGGAGACACAAAGACACTAGGACACTGGGACACTGAGACACGGAGACACAGAGACACTAGGACACTGGGACACGGAGACACAGAGACACTAGGACACTGGGACACGGAGACACTGAGACACGGAGACACAAAGACACTAGGACACTGGGACACTGAGACACAGAGACACAGAGACACGAGGACACTGGGACACGGAGACACTAGGACACTGGGACACGGAGACACTAGGACACTGGGACACAGAGACACTAGGACTCTGGGACACTGTGACACTGAGAAATGGAGACACAAATACACTAGGACACTGGGACACTGAGACACGGAGACAAAGAGACACGAGGACACTGGGACACGGAGACACTAGGACACTGGGACACGGAGACTCTAGGACACTGGGACACGGAGACACTAGGACACTGGGACACGGAGACACTGAGACACGGAGACACAGAGACACTAGAACACTGGGACATGGAGACACAGAGGCAGTAGGATACTGGGGCACTGGGACATGGAGACACAGAGATACTAGGACACTGGGACACGGAGGCACTAGGACACTGGGACACGGAGACATGGAGACACAGAGACACTAGGACACTGGGACACGGAGACACAGAGACACTTGAACACTGGGGCACTGAGATACAGAGATACTAGGACACTGTGACACGGAGACACAGAGACACTTGGACACTGGGACACTGAGACACAGAGACACGAGGACACTGGGACACGGAGACACAAAGACACTGGGACACTGCGACACTGAGACACGGAGACACAGAGACACCAGGACACTGGGGCACTGAGAAATGGAGACACATGGACACTGGGACACTGAGACACAGAGACACAAGGACACTGGGACACAGAGACACAAAGACACTAGAACACTGGGACACGGAGACACAGAGACACTAGGGCACTGGGACACTGGGACACTGAGACACTGAAACACAGAGACACTAGGACACTGGGACTCTGGGACAAGGAGACCCAGAGACACTAGTTCACAGAAACACTGAGACACGGAGACACAAAGACATTAGGACACTGGGACACTGAGACACGGAGACACAGAGACACTAGGACACTGGCACACTGAGACACGGAGACACAGAGACACCGGGACACTGGGACACGGAGACACTAGGGCACTGGGACACTGGGACACTGAGACACTGAAACACAGAGACACTAGGACACTGGGACACTGGGACAAGGAGACCCAGAGACACTCGTTCACAGAAACACTGAGACACGGAGACACAAAGACATAAGGACACTGGGACACTGAGACACGGAGACACAGAGACACTAGGACACTGGGACACTGAGACATGGAGACACAGAGACACTAGGACACTGAGGCACTGGGACACGGATACACAGAGACACTAGGTCACAGAGACACTAGGACACTGGGACACGGAGACACTAGGACACTGGGACACTGCGACACGGAGACACAAGGACACTGGGACACGGAGACACTAGGACACTGGGACACTGAGACACGGAGACACAGAGACACTAGGACACTGGGACACGGAGACACAGGGACACTGGGACACTGAGACATTGAGACACGGAGACACTAGGACACTAGGGCACTGAGCCATGGAGAAAGAGAGACACTAGGACACTGAGGCACTGGGACACGGAGACACAGAGACACTAGGACACTGAGGCACTGGGACACGGAGACACAGAGACACTAGGACACTAAGGCACTGGGACACGGAGACACAGAGACACTAGGTCACAGAGGCACTGAGATACGGAGACACAAAGACACTGGGACATTGAGACACGGAGACACTAGGATACTAGGGCACTGAGACATGGAGAAAGAGAGACACTAGGACACTTGGACACTGGGACATGGAGACACAAGGACACTGGGACACGGAGACACTAGGACACTGGGACACTGAGACATGGAGACACAGAGACACTAGAACACTAGGACACTGGGACATGGAGACACAAGGACACTGGGACACGGAGACACTAGGACACTGGGACACTGGGACACTGAGACACAGAGACATTAGGACAATAGGACACTGGGACACGGAGACACAGAGACACTAAGACACAGCGACACTAGGACACTGGGACACGGAGACACGAGGACACTTGGACACTGCGACACGGAGACACAAGGACACTGGGACACGGAGACACTAGGACACTGGGACACTGAGACACGGAGACACAGAGACACTAGGACACTGGGACACGGAGACACAGGGACACTGGGACACTGAGACATTGAGACACGGAGACACTAGGACACTAGGGCACTGAGCCATGGAGAAAGAGAGACACTAGGACACTGAGGCACTGGGACACGGAGACACAGAGACACTAGGACACTGAGGCACTGGGACACGGAGACACAGAGACACTAGGACACTAAGGCACTGGGACACGGAGACACAGAGACACTAGGTCACAGAGGCACTGAGATACGGAGACACAAAGACACTGGGACATTGAGACACGGAGACACTAGGATACTAGGGCACTGAGACATGGAGAAAGAGAGACACTAGGACACTTGGACACTGGGACATGGAGACACAAGGACACTGGGACACGGAGACACTAGGACACTGGGACACTGAGACATGGAGACACAGAGACACTAGAACACTAGGACACTGGGACATGGAGACACAAGGACACTGGGACACGGAGACACTAGGACACTGGGACACTGGGACACTGAGACACAGAGACATTAGGACAATAGGACACTGGGACACGGAGACACAGAGACACTAAGACACAGCGACACTAGGACACTGGGACACGGAGACACGAGGACACTTGGACACTGCGACACGGAGACACAAGGACACTGGGACACGGAGACACTAGGACACTGGGACACTGGGACACGGAGACACAGAGACACTAGGACACTGAGGCACTGGGACACGGAGACACAAGGACACTGGGCCACTGGGACACAGAGACACAGAGACATTGGGACAATAGGACACTGGGACACGGAGACACAGAGACACTAGGACACAGAGACATTAGGACACTGGGACACTGAGACACTGAGAAACGGAGACACAAAGACACTCTGACACTGGGACACTGAGACACGGAGACACAGAGACACGAGGACACTGGGACACGGAAACACAGAGACACGGAGACACAGAGACACGAGGACACTGGGACACTGTGACACTGAGAAACGGAGACACAAAGATACTAGGACACTGAAACACAGAGACACAAGGACACTGGGACTCTGGGACAAGGAGACCCAGAGACACTAGTTCACAGAAACACTGAGACACGGAGACACAAAGACATTAGGACACTGGGACACTGAGACACGGAGACACAGAGACACTAGGACACTGGGACACTGGGACACGGAGACACAGAGACACTAGGACACTGAGGCACTGGGACACGGAGACACAGATACACTAGGTCACAGAGACACTAGGACACTGGGACACTGAGACACTGAGAAACGGAGACACAAAGACACTCTGACACTGGGACACAGAGACACGGAGACACAGAGACACTAGGACACTGGAACACTTGAACACGGAGTCACGCATACACAGACACACAAGGACACTGGGACACTGAGACACAGAGACACTAGGACAGTGGGACACTGGGGCACTGGGACACGGAGACACAGGGAAACTGGACACTGGGATACTGAGACACGGAGACACAAGGACACTGGGCCACTGGGACACAGAGACACAGAGACATTGGGACAATAGGACACTGGGACACGGAGACACAGAGACACTAGGACACAGAGACATTAGGACACTGGGACACTGAGACACTGAGAAACGGAGACACAAAGACACTCTGACACTGGGACACTGAGAAACGGAGACACAGAGACACGAGGACACTGGGACACGGAAACACAGAGACACTAGGACACTGGGACACTGTGACACTGAGAAACGGAGACACAAAGATACTAGGACACTGAAACACAGAGACACTAGTACACTGGGACACTGGGACAAGGAGACCCAGAGACACTAGTTCACAGAGACGTTGGGACACAGAGACACAGAGGCAGTAGGACACTGGGACACTGAGGCACGGAGACACAGAGACACTAGGACACTGGGACACTGGGACACTAGGACACTGGGACACGGAGACATGGAGACACAGAGACACTAGGACACTGGGACACGGAGACACAGAGACACTTGGACACTGGGACACTGAGACACGGAGACACTAGGACACTGGGATACTGCGACACGGAGACACAGAGACACTAGAACACTGCGACACGGAGACACAGAGGCAGCAGGACACTGGGGCACTGGGACATGGAGACACAGAGACACTAGGACACTGGGACACGGAGGCACTAGGACACTGGGATACTGCGACAATGAGACACGGAGACACAGAGACACTAGAACACTGGGACATGGACACACAGAGGCAGTAGGACACTGGGGCACTGGGACATGGAGACACAGAGACACTAGGACACTGCGATACTGAGACACGGAGACACAGAGACAGTAGGACTCTGGGGCACTGGGACATGGAGACACAGAGACACTAGGACACTGGGACACGGAGACACAAGGACACTGGGACACGGAGACACAGAGACACTGGGGCACTGGGACACGGAGACACAGAGACAATGGGACAGAGAGACACTAGGATAACTGGGACTTGGGACACTGCGACAAGGAGACACTAGGACACTAGGACAATGATGCACTGGGACACGTCGACACAGAGACACGGAGGCAAAGAGACACTAGTACACTGAGACACGGAGATACGGAGACACTAGGACACTGGGCACAGAGACACTAAGACACTAGGACACTGGGACACTGAAACACGGAGACACAGAGACACCAGGACACTGGGACACTGAGAAATGGAGACACATGGACACTGGGACACTGAGACACAGAGACACAAGGACACTGGGACACAGAGACACAAAGACACTAGAACACTGGGACACGGAGACACAGAGACACTGGGGCACTGGGACACTGGGACACTGAGACACTGAAACACAGAGACACTAGGACACTGGGACTCTGGGACAAGGAGACCCAGAGACACTAGTTCACAGAAACACTGAGACACGGAGACACAAAGACATTAGGACACTGGGACACTGAGACACGGAGACACAGAGACACTAGGACACTGGGACACTGAGACACGGAGATACGGAGACACTAGGACACTGGGCACAGAGACACTAAGACACTAGGACACTGGGACACTGAAACACGGAGACACAGAGACACCAGGACACTGGGACACTGAGAAATGGAGACACATGGACACTGGGACACTGAGACACAGAGACACAAGGACACTGGGACACAGAGACACAAAGACACTAGAACACTGGGACACGGAGACACAGAGACACTAGGGCACTGGGACACTGGGACACTGAGACACTGAAACACAGAGACACTAGGACACTGGGACTCTGGGACAAGGAGACCCAGAGACACTAGTTCACAGAAACACTGAGACACGGAGACACAAAGACATTAGGACACTGGGACACTGAGACACGGAGACACAGAGACACTAGGACACTGGGACACTGAGACACGGAGACACAGAGACACTAGGACACTGAGGCACTGGGACACAGAGACACAGAGACACTAGGTCACAGAGACAGTCGGACACTGGGACACTGCGACACTGAGACACGGAGACACAGAGGCAGTAGGATACTGGGGCACTGGGACATGGAGACACAGAGACACTAGGACACTGGGACACTGGGACACGGAGTCACGCAGACACAGATACACAAGGACACTGGGACACTGAGACACTAGAACATTTGGACACTGCGACACTGAGACACAGAGACACGAGGAAACTGGGACACAGAAACACTAGGACACTGGGACACAGAGACACAAGGACACTGGGACACTGGGATATGGAGACACAGAGACACTAGGACACTGGGGCACTGCGAAACGGTGACACAAGGACACTGGGACACTGGGACACGGAGACATTAGGACAATAGGACACTGGGACACGGAGACACAGAGGCATTAGGACACTGGGTCACAGCGACACTGAGACACAGAGACACAGAGACACAGAGACACAGGGACACTGGGACACAGAGACACAGAGACACTAGGACACTGGGACACGGAGACACAGAGACACTGAGACACTGAAAGACGAAGACACAGAGACACTGGGACACTGGGACACTGGGACACTGGGGCACTGGGACAGAGAGACACTAGGATAACTGGGACTTGGGACACTGCGACAAGGAGACACTAGGACACTAGGACAATGATGCACTGGGACACGTCGACACAGAGACACGGAGGCAAAGAGGCACTAGTACACTGAGACACGGAGATACGGAGACACTAGGACACTGGGACACTGAAACACGGAGACACAGAGACACCAGGACACTGGGACACTGAGAAATGGAGACACATGGACACTGGGACACTGAGACACAGAGACACAAGGACACTGGGACACATAGACACAGAGACACTAGAACACTGGGACACGGAGACACAGAGACACTAGGGCACTGGGACACTGGGACACTGAGACATTGAAACACAGAGACATTAGGACACTGGGACACTGGGACAAGGAGACCCAGAGACACTAGTTCACAGAAACACTGAGACACGGAGACACAAAGACATTAGGACACTGGGAAACTGAGACACGGAGATACGGAGACACTAGGACACTGGGACACTGAAACACGGAGACACAGAGACACCAGGACACTGGGACACTGAGAAATGGAGACACATGGACACTGGGACACTGAGACACAGAGACACAAGGACACTGGGACACATAGACACAGAGACACTAGAACACTGGGACACGGAGACACAGAGACACTAGGGCACTGGGACACTGGGACACTGAGACATTGAAACACAGAGACACTAGGACACTGGGACACTGGGACAAGGAGACCCAGAGACACTAGTTCACAGAAACACTGAGACACGGAGACACAAAGACATTAGGACACTGGGAAACTGAGACACGGAGACACAGAGACACTAGGACACTGAGGCACTGGGACACGGAGACACAGATACACTAGGTCACAGAGACACTAGGACACTGGGACACTGAGACACTGAGAAACGGAGACACATAGACACTCTGACACTGGGACACAGAGACACGGAGACACAGAGATACTAGGACACTGGAACACTTGAACACGGAGTCACGCATACACAGACACACAAGGACACTGGGACACTGAGACACAGAGACACTAGGACAGTGGGACACTGGGACACTGGGGCACGGAGACACAAGGAAACTGGACACTGGGATACTGAGACGCGGAGACACAAGGACACTGGGCCACTGGGACACAGAGACACAGAGACATTGGGACAATAGGACACTGGGACACGGAGACACAGAGACACTAGGACACAGAGACACTAGGACACTGGGACACTGAGACACTGAGAAACGGAGACACAAAGACACTCTGACACTGGGACACTGAGACACGGAGACACAGAGACACGAGGACACTGGGACACGGAAACACAGAGACACTAGGACACTGGGACATGGAGACACTGAGACACGGAGACACAGAGACACTAGGACACTGGGACACTGTGACACTGAGAAACGGAGACACAAAGATACTAGGACACTGAAACACAGAGACACTAGTACACTGGGACACTGGGACAAGGAGACCCAGAGACACTAGTTCACAGAGACGTTGGGACACAGAGACACAGAGGCAGTAGGACACTGGGACACTGAGGCATGGAGACACAGAGACACTAGGACACTGGGACACGGAGACACAGAGACACTTGGACACTGGGACACTGAGACACGGAGACACTAGGACACTGGGACACTGCGACACGGAGACACAGAGACACTAGAACACTGCGACACGGAGACACAGAGGCAGCAGGACACTGGGGCACTGGGACATGGAGACACAGAGACACTAGGACACTGGGACACGGAGGCACTAGGACACTGGGATACTGCGACAATGAGACACGGAGACACAGAGACACTAGAACACTGGGACATGGACACACAGAGGCAGTAGGACACTGGGGCACTGGGACATGGAGACACAGAGACACTAGGACACTGCGATACTGAGACACGGAGACACAGAGACAGTAGGACTCTGGGGCACTGGGACATGGAGACACAGAGACACTAGGACACTGGGACACGGAGGCACAAGGACACTGGGACACGGAGACACTAGGACACTGGGACACTGGGACACTGAGACACGGAGAAACAGAGACACTAGGACACTGGGTCACGGAGACCCAGAGACACGAGGACACTAGGACACTGGGACATGGAGACACAAGGACACAGAGCCACAGCGACATGAGACACTGGGACAGGGAGATACAAGGACACTGGGACACTGAGACACTGAGACACGGAGACACAGAGACACCAAGACACTGGGACACGGAGACACTAGGACACTGGGACACGGAGACACGGAGACACCAGGACACTGGGACACGGAGACACAGAGACACTAGGACACAGAGACACTAGAACACTGGGACACTGAGACACTGAGAAACGGAGACACAGAGACACTAGGACACTGGGACACGGAGACACAGAGACACTAGGACACTGGGACACGGAGACACTGAGACACGGAGACACAGAGACACTAGGACTCTGGGACACTGTGACACTGAGAAACGGAGACACAAAGACACTAGGACACTGGGACACTGAGACACAGAGACACAGAGACACGAGGACACTGGGACACGGAGACACTAGGACACTGGGACACGGAGACACTAGGACACTGGGACACAGAGACACTAGGACTCTGGGACACTGTGACACTGAGAAACGGAGACACAAAGACACTAGGACACTGGGACACTGAGACAAAGAGACACGAGGACACTGGGACACGGAGACACTAGGACACTGGGACACGGAGACTCTAGGACACTGGGACACGGAGACACTAGGACACTGGGACATGGAGACACTGAGACACGGAGACACAGAGACACTAGAACACTGGGACACGGAGACACAGAGGCAGTAGGATACTGGGGCACTGGGACATGGAGACACAGAGACACTAGGACACTGGGACACGGAGGCACTAGGACACTGGGACACGGAGACATGGAGACACAGAGACACTTGGACACTGGGACACTGACACACAGAGATACGAGGACACTGGGACACGGAGACACAAGGACACTGGGACACTGCGACACTGAGAAACGGAGACACAAAGACACTAGGACACTGGGACACTGAGACACGGAGACACAGAGACACTAGGACACTGGGACACGGAGACACAGAGACACTAGGACACTGGGACACGGAGACACTGAGACACGGAGACACAAAGACACTAGGACACTGGGACACTGAGACACAGAGACACAGAGACACGAGGACACTGGGACACGGAGACACTAGGACACTGGGACACGGAGACACTAGGACACTGGGACACAGAGACACTAGGACTCTGGGACACTGTGACACTGAGAAATGGAGACACAAATACACTAGGACACTGGGACACTGAGACACGGAGACAAAGAGACACGAGGACACTGGGACACGGAGACACTAGGACACTGGGACACGGAGACTCTAGGACACTGGGACACGGAGACACTAGGACACTGGGACACGGAGACACTGAGACACGGAGACACAGAGACACTAGAACACTGGGACATGGAGACACAGAGGCAGTAGGATACTGGGGCACTGGGACATGGAGACACAGAGATACTAGGACACTGGGACACGGAGGCACTAGGACACTGGGACACGGAGACATGGAGACACAGAGACACTAGGACACTGGGACACGGAGACACAGAGACACTTGAACACTGGGGCACTGAGATACAGAGATACTAGGACACTGTGACACGGAGACACAGAGACACTTGGACACTGGGACACTGAGACACAGAGACACGAGGACACTGGGACACGGAGACACAAAGACACTGGGACACTGCGACACTGAGACACGGAGACACAGAGACACCAGGACACTGGGGCACTGAGAAATGGAGACACATGGACACTGGGACACTGAGACACAGAGACACAAGGACACTGGGACACAGAGACACAAAGACACTAGAACACTGGGACACGGAGACACAGAGACACTAGGGCACTGGGACACTGGGACACTGAGACACTGAAACACAGAGACACTAGGACACTGGGACTCTGGGACAAGGAGACCCAGAGACACTAGTTCACAGAAACACTGAGACACGGAGACACAAAGACATTAGGACACTGGGACACTGAGACACGGAGACACAGAGACACTAGGACACTGGCACACTGAGACACGGAGACACAGAGACACCGGGACACTGGGACACGGAGACACTAGGGCACTGGGACACTGGGACACTGAGACACTGAAACACAGAGACACTAGGACACTGGGACACTGGGACAAGGAGACCCAGAGACACTCGTTCACAGAAACACTGAGACACGGAGACACAAAGACATAAGGACACTGGGACACTGAGACACGGAGACACAGAGACACTAGGACACTGGGACACTGAGACATGGAGACACAGAGACACTAGGACACTGAGGCACTGGGACACGGATACACAGAGACACTAGGTCACAGAGACACTAGGACACTGGGACACTGCGACACTGAGACATGGAGACACAGAGACACTAGGACACTGAGACATGGAGACGCAGAGACACTAGGACACTGAGGCACTGGGACACGGAGACACAGAGACACTAGGACACTGAGGCACTGGGACACGGAGTCACAGAGATACTAGGACACTAAG
The DNA here is from genome assembly GCF_044704955.1 of Pristiophorus japonicus. Classification (NCBI taxonomy): domain Eukaryota; kingdom Metazoa; phylum Chordata; class Chondrichthyes; family Pristiophoridae; genus Pristiophorus; species Pristiophorus japonicus. The sequence goes on from NW_027253761.1 coordinate 513,923, forward strand.
GCACTGGGACACGGAGACACAGAGACACTAGGTCACAGAGGCACTGAGATACGGAGACACGAAGACACTGGGACACTGAGACATGGAGACACAGAGAGACTAGGACACTGGAACACTGGAACACGGAGTCACGCAGACACAGACACACAAGGACACTGGGACACTGAGACACAGAGACACTAGGACAGTGGTACGCTGGGACACTGAGACACTAGGACATTTGGACACTGGGACACTGAGACACAAGGACACTGGGACACGGAGACACAGAGAAATTGGACACTGGGACACTGAGACACGGAGACACAAGGGCACTGGGCCACTGGGACACTGAGACACAGAGACATTAGACACTGGGACACTGGGACGCGGAGACACAGAGACACTAGGACACTGGGACATGGAGACACGGAGACACAGAGACGCTAGGACACTGAGGCACTGGGACACGGAGACACAGAGACACTAGGTCACAGAGACACTAGGACACTGGGACACTGCGACACTGAGACATGGAGACACAGAGACACTAGGACACTGAGACATGGAGACGCAGAGACACTAGGACATTGAGACATGGAGACGCAGAGACACTAGGACACTGAGGCACTGGGACACGGAGACACAGAGACACTAGGACACTGAGACATGGAGACACAGAGACACTAGGACACTGAGACATGGAGACGCAGAGACACTAGGACACTGAGGCACTGGGACACGGAGACACAGAGACACTAGGACACTGAGGCACTGGGACACGGAGACACAGAGATACTAGGACACTAAGGCACTGGGACACGGAGACACAGAGACACTAGGTCACAGAGGCACTGAGATACGGAGACACAAAGACACTGGGACACTGAGACATGGAGACACAGAGAGACTAGGACACTGGAACACTGGAACACGGAGTCACGCAGACACAGACACACAAGGACACTGGGACATTGAGACACAGAGACACTACGACAGTGGTACGCTGGGACACTGAGACACCAGGACATTTGGACACTGGGACACTGAGACACAAGGACACTGGGACACAGAGACACAGAGACACTATGGCACTGGGACATGGAGACACTGAGACACGGAGACACAGAGATACTAGGACACTGGGACACTGTGACAGTGAGAAACGGAGACACAAAGATACTAGGACACTGAAACACAGAGACACTAGTACACTGGGACACTGGGACAAGGAGACCCAGAGACACTAGTTCACAGAGACGTTGGGACACAGAGACACAGAGGCAGTAGGACACTGGGTCACTGAGGCACGGAGACACAGAGACACTAGGACACTGGGACACTGGGACACTAGGACACTGGGACACGGAGACATGGAGACACAGAGACACTAGGACACTGGGACACGGAGACACAAAGACACTTGGACACTGGGACACTGAGACACGGAGACACTAGGACACTGGGACACTGCGACATGGAGACACAGAGACACTAGAACACTGCGACACGGAGACACAGAGGCAGCAGGACACTGGGGCACTGGGACATGGAGACACAGAGACACTAGGACACTGGGACACGGAGGCACTAGGACACTGGGATACTGCGACAATGAGACACGGAGACACAGAGACACTAGAACACTGGGACATGGACACACAGAGGCAGTAGGACACTGGGGCACTGGGACATGGAGACACAGAGACACAAGGACACTGCGATACTGAAACACGGAGACACAGAGACAGTAGGACTCTGGGGCACTGGGACATGGAGACACAAGGACACGAAGCCACAGCGACACGAGACACTGGGACAGGGAGATACAAGGACACTGGGACACTGAGACACTGAGACACGGAGACACAGAGACACTAGAACACTGCGACACGGAGACACAAGGACACTGGGACACTGCGACACTGCGACACTGAGACACGGAGACACAGAGACACCAGGACACTGGGACACGGAGACACTAGGACACTGGGACACGGAGACATGGAGACACCAGGACACTGGGACACGGAGACACTAGGACACTGGGACACTGCGACACGGAGACACAAGGACACTGGGACACGGAGACACTAGGACACTGGGACACTGAGCCACGGAGACACAGAGACACTAGGACACTGGGACACGGAGACACAGGGACACTGGGACACTGAGACATTGAGACACGGAGACACTAGGACACTAGGGCACTGCGACATGGAGAAAGAGAGACACTAGGACACTGAGGCACTGGGACACGGAGACACAGAGACACTAGGACACTGAGGCACTGGGACACGGAGACACAGAGACACTAGGACACTAAGGCACTGGGACACGGAGACACAGAGACACTAGGTCACAGAGGCACTGAGATACGGAGACACAAAGACACTGGGACATTGAGACACGGAGACACTAGGACACTAGGGCACTGAGACATGGAGAAAGAGAGACACTAGGACACTTGGACAATGGGACATGGAGACACAAGGACACTGGGACACGGAGCCACTAGGACACTGGGACACTGAGACATGGAGACACAGAGACACTAGAACACTAGGACACTGGGACATGGAGACACAAGGACACAGGGACACGGAGACACTAGGACACTGGGACACTGGGACACTGAGACACAGAGACATTAGGACAATAGGACACTGGGACACGGAGACACAGAGACACTAAGACACAGCGATACTAGGACACTGGGACACGGAGACACGAGGACACTTGGACACTGCGACACGGAGACACAAGGACACTGGGACACGGAGACACTAGGACACTGGGACACTGGGACACGGAGACACAGAGACACTAGGACACTGAGGCACTGGGGCACGGAGACACAGATACACTAGGTCACAGAGACAATAGGACACTGGGACACTGAGACACTGAGAAACGGAGACACATAGACACTCTGACACTGGGACACAGAGACACGGAGACACAGAGACACTAGGACACTGGAACACTTGAACACGGAGTCACGCATACACAGACACACAAGGACACTGGGACACTGAGACACAAAGACACTAGGATAGTGGGACACTGGGACACTGGGGCACGGAGACACAGGGAAACTGGACACTGGGATACTGAGACACGGAGACACAAGGACACTGGGCCACTGGGACACAGAGACACAGAGACATTGGGACAATAGGACACTGGGACACGGAGACACAGAGACACTAGGACACAGAGACATTAGGACACTGGGACACTGAGACACTGAGAAACGGAGACACAAAGACACTCTGACACTGGGACACTGAGACACGGAGACACAGAGACACGAGGACACTGGGACACGGAAACACAGAGACACGGAGACACAGAGACACGAGGACACTGGGACACTGTGACACTGAGAAACGGAGACACAAAGATACTAGGACACTGAAACACAGAGACACTAGTACACTGGGACACTGGGACAAGGAGACCCAGAGACACTAGTTCACAGAGACGTTGGGACACAGAGACACAGAGGCAGTAGGACACTGGGACACTGAGGCACGGAGACACAGAGACACTAGGACACTGGGACAGTGGGACACTAGGACACTGGGACACGGAGACATGGAGACACAGAGACACTAGGACACTGGGACACGGAGACACAGAGACACTTGGACACTGGGACACTGAGACACGGAGACACTAGGACACTGGGACACTGCGACACGGAGACACTAGGACACTGGGACACTGCGACACGGAGACACAGAGACACTAGAACACTGCGACACGGAGACACAGAGGCAGCAGGACACTGGGGCACTGGGACATGGAGACACAGAGACACTAGGACACTGGGACACGGAGGCACTAGGACACTGGTATACTGCGACAATGAGACACGGAGACACAGAGACACTAGAACACTGGGACATGGACACACAGAGGCAGTAGGACACTGGGGCACTGGGACATGGAGACACAGAGACACTAGGACACTGCGATACTGAGACACGGAGACACGGAGACAGTAGGACTCTGGGGCACTGGGACATGGAGACACAGAGACACTAGGACACTGGGACACGGAGACACAAGGACACTGGGACACGGTGACACGGAGACACTGGGGCACTGGGACACGGAGACACAGAGACAATGGGACAGAGAGACACTAGGATAACTGGGACTTGGGACACTGCGACAAGGAGACACTAGGTCACTAGGACAATGATGCACTGGGACACGTCGACACAGAGACACGGAGGCAAAGAGACACTAGTACACTGAGACACGGAGATACGTAGACACTAGGACACTGGGCACAGAGACACTAAGACACTAGGACACTGGGACACTGAAACACGGAGACACAGAGACACCAGGACACTGGGACACTGAGAAATGGAGACACATGGACACTGGGACACTGAGACACAGAGACACAAGGACACTGGGACACAGAGACACAAAGACACTAGAACACTGGGACACGGAGACACAGAGACACTAGGGCACTGGGACACTGGGACACTGAGACACTGAAACACAGAGACACTAGGACACTGGGACTCTGGGACAAGGAGACCCAGAGACACTAGTTCACAGAAACACTGAGACACGGAGACACAAAGACATTAGGACACTGGGACACTGAGACACGGAGACACAGAGACACTAGGACACTGGGACACTGGGACACGGAGACACAGAGACACTAGGACACTGAGGCACTGGGACACGGAGACACAGATACACTAGGTCACAGAGACACTAGGACACTGGGACACTGAGACACTGAGAAACGGAGACACATAGACACTCTGACACTGGGACACAGAGACACGGAGACACAGAGACACTAGGACACTGGAACACTTGAACACGGAGTCACGCATACACAGACACACAAGGACACTGGGACACTGAGACACAGAGACACTAGGACAGTGGGACACTGGGACACTGGGACACGGAGACACAGGGAAACTGGACACTGGGATACTGAGACACGGAGACACAAGGACACTGGGCCACTGGGACACAGAGACACAGAGACATTGGGACAATAGGACACTGGGACACGGAGACACAGAGACACTAGGACACAGAGACATTAGGACACTGGGACACTGAGACACTGAGAAACGGAGACACAAAGACACTCTGACACTGGGACACTGAGACACGGAGACACAGAGACACGAGGACACTGGGACACGGAAACACAGAGACACTAGGACACTGGGACATGGAGACACTGAGACACGGAGACACAGAGACACTAGGACACTGGGACACTGTGACACTGAGAAACGGAGACACAAAGATACTAGGACACTGAAACACAGAGACACTAGTACACTGGGACACTGGGACAAGGAGACCCAGAGACACTAGTTCACAGAGACGTTGGGACACAGAGACACAGAGGCAGTAGGACACTGGGACACTGAGGCACGGAGACACAGAGACACTAGGACACTGGGACACTGGGACACTGGGACACTAGGACACTGGGACACGGAGACATGGAGACACAGAGACACTAGGACACTGGGACACGGAGACACAGAGACACTTGGACACTGGGACACTGAGACACGGAGACACTAGGACACTGGGACACTGCGACACGGAGACACAGAGACACTAGAACACTGCGACACGGAGACACAGAGGCAGCAGGACACTGGGGCACTGGGACATGGAGACACAGAGACACTAGGACACTGGGACACGGAGGCACTAGGACACTGGGATACTGCGACAATGAGACACGGAGACACAGAGACACTAGAACACTGGGACATGGACACACAGAGGCAGTAGGACACTGGGGCACTGGGACATGGAGACACAGAGACACTAGGACACTGCGATACTGAGACACGGAGACACAGAGACAGTAGGACTCTGGGGCACTGGGACATGGAGACACAGAGACACTAGGACACTGGGACACGGAGACACAAGGACACTGGGACACGGAGACACAGAGACACTGGGGCACTGGGACACGGAGACACAGAGACACTAGGACACTGCGATACTGAGACACGGAGACACAGAGACAGTAGGACTCTGGGGCACTGGGACATGGAGACACAGAGACACTAGGACACTGGGACACGGAGACACAAGGACACTGGGACACGGAGACACAGAGACACTGGGGCACTGGGACACGGAGACACAGAGACAATGGGACAGAGAGACACTAGGATAACTGGGACTTGGGACACTGCGACAAGGAGACACTAGGACACTAGGACAATGATGCACTGGGACACGTCGACACAGAGACACGGAGGCAAAGAGACACTAGTACACTGAGACACGGAGATACGGAGACACTAGGGCACTGGGCACAGAGACACTAAGACACTAGGACACTGGGACACTGAAACACGGAGACACAGAGACACCAGGACACTGGGACACTGAGAAATGGAGACACATGGACACTGGGACACTGAGACACAGAGACACAAGGACACTGGGACACAGAGACACAAAGACACTAGAACACTGGGACACGGAGACACAGAGACACTGGGGCACTGGGACACTGGGACACTGAGACACTGAAACACAGAGACACTAGGACACTGGGACTCTGGGACAAGGAGACCCAGAGACACTAGTTCACAGAAACACTGAGACACGGAGACACAAAGACATTAGGACACTGGGACACTGAGACACGGAGACACAGAGACACTAGGACACTGGGACACTGAGACACGGAGATACGGAGACACTAGGACACTGGGCACAGAGACACTAAGACACTAGGACACTGGGACACTGAAACACGGAGACACAGAGACACCAGGACACTGGGACACTGAGAAATGGAGACACATGGACACTGGGACACTGAGACACAGAGACACAAGGACACTGGGACACAGAGACACAAAGACACTAGAACACTGGGACACGGAGACACAGAGACACTAGGGCACTGGGACACTGGGACACTGAGACACTGAAACACAGAGACACTAGGACACTGGGACTCTGGGACAAGGAGACCCAGAGACACTAGTTCACAGAAACACTGAGACACGGAGACACAAAGACATTAGGACACTGGGACACTGAGACACGGAGACACAGAGACACTAGGACACTGGGACACTGAGACACGGAGACACAGAGACACTAGGACACTGAGGCACTGGGACACAGAGACACAGAGACACTAGGTCACAGAGACAGTAGGACACTGGGACACTGCGACACTGAGACACGGAGACACAGAGGCAGTAGGACACTGGGGCACTGGGACATGGAGACACAGATACACTAGGACACTGGGACACTGGGACACGGATTCATGCAGACACAGATACACAAGGACACTGGGACACTGAGACACTAGAACATTTGGACACTGCGACACTGAGACACAGAGACACGAGGAAACTGGGACACAGAAACACTAGGACACTGGGACACAGAGACACAAGGACACTGGGACACTGGGATATGGAGACACAGAGACACTAGGACACTGGGGCACTGCGAAACGGTGACACAAGGACACTGGGACACTGGGACAAGGAGACATTAGGACAATAGGACACTGGGACACGGAGACACAGAGGCATTATGACACTGGGACACAGCGACACTGAGACACAGAGACACAGAGACACAGAGACACAGGGACACTGGGACACAGAGACACAGAGACACTAGGACACTGGGACACGGAGACACAGAGACACTGAGACACTGAAAGACGGAGACACAGAGACACTGGGACACTGGGACACTGGGACACTGGGACACTGGGGCACTGGGACAGAGAGACACTAGGATAACTGGGACTTGGGACACTGCGACAAGGAGACACTAGGACACTAGGACAATGATGCACTGGGACACGTCGACACAGAGACACGGAGGCAAAGAGGCACTAGTACACTGAGACACGGAGATACGGAGACACTAGGACACTGGGCACAGAGACACTAAGACACTAGGACACTGGGACACTGAAATACGGAGACACAGAGACACCAGGACACTGGGACACTGAGAAATGGAGACACATGGACACTGGGACACTGAGACACAGAGACACAAGGACACTGGGACACATAGACACAGAGACACTAGAACACTGGGACACGGAGACACAGAGACACTAGGGCACTGGGACACTGGGACACTGAGACATTGAAACACAGAGACACTAGGACACTGGGACACTGGGACAAGGAGACCCAGAGACACTAGTTCACAGAAACACTGAGACACGGAGACACAAAGACATTAGGACACTGGGAAACTGAGACACGGAGACACAGAGACACTAGGACACTGGGACACTGGGCACGGAGACACAGAGACACTAGGACACTGAGGCACTGGGACACGGAGACACAGATACACTAGGTCACAGAGACACTAGGACACTGGGACACTGAGACACTGAGAAACGGAGACACATAGACACTCTGACACTGGGACACAGAGACACGGAGACACAGAGACACTAGGACACTGGAACACTTGAACACGGAGTCACGCATACACAGACACACAAGGACACTGGGACACTGAGACACAGAGACACTAGGACAGTGGGACACTGGGTCACTGGGGCACGGAGACACAAGGAAACTGGACACTGGGATACTGAGACACGGAGACACAAGGACACTGGGCCACTGGGACACAGAGACACAGAGACATTGGGACAATAGGACACTGGGACACGGAGACACAGAGACACTAGGACACAGAGACACTAGGACACTGGGACACTGAGACACTGAGAAACGGAGACACAAAGACACTCTGACACTGGGACACTGAGACACGGAGACACAGAGACACGAGGACACTGGGACACGGAAACACAGAGACACTAGGACACTGGGACATGGAGACACTGAGACACGGAGACACAGAGACACTAGGACACTGGGACACTGTGACACTGAGAAACGGAGACACAAAGATACTAGGACACTGAAACACAGAGACACTAGTACACTGGGACACTGGGACAAGGAGACCCAGAGACACTAGTTCACAGAGACGTTGGGACACAGAGACACAGAGGCAGTAGGACACTGGGACACTGAGGCATGGAGACACAGAGACACTAGGACACTGGGACACGGAGACACAGAGACACTTGGACACTGGGACACTGAGACACGGAGACACTAGGACACTGGGACACTGCGACACGGAGACACAGAGACACTAGAACACTGCGACACGGAGACACAGAGGCAGCAGGACACTGGGGCACTGGGACATGGAGACACAGAGACACTAGGACACTGGGACACGGAGGCACTAGGACACTGGGATACTGCGACAATGAGACACGGAGACACAGAGACACTAGAACACTGGGACATGGACACACAGAGGCAGTAGGACACTGGGGCACTGGGACATGGAGACACAGAGACACTAGGACACTGTGATACTGAGACACGGAGACACAGAGACAGTAGGACTCTGGGGCACTGGGACATGGAGACACAGAGACACTAGGACACTGGGACACGGAGGCACAAGGACACTGGGACACGGAGACACTAGGACACTGGGACACTGGGACACTGAGACACGGAGAAACAGAGACACTAGGACACTGGGTCACGGAGACCCAGAGACACGAGGACACTAGGACACTGGGACATGGAGACACAAGGACACAGAGCCACAGCGACATGAGACACTGGGACAGGGAGATACAAGGACACTGGGACACAGAGACACAAAGACACTAGAACACTGGGACACGGAGACACAGAGACACTAGGGCACTGGGACACTGGGACACTGAGACACTGAAACACAGAGACACTAGGACACTGGGACTCTGGGACAAGGAGACCCAGAGACACTAGTTCACAGAAACACTGAGACACGGAGACACAAAGACATTAGGACACTGGGACACTGAGACACGGAGACACAGAGACACTAGGACACTGGGACACTGAGACACGGAGACACAGAGACACTAGGACACTGAGGCACTGGGACACAGAGACACAGAGACACTAGGTCACAGAGACAGTAGGACACTGGGACACTGCGACACTGAGACACGGAGACACAGAGGCAGTAGGACACTGGGGCACTGGGACATGGAGACACAGATACACTAGGACACTGGGACACTGGGACACGGATTCACGCAGACACAGATACACAAGGACACTGGGACACTGAGACACTAGAACATTTGGACACTGCGACACTGAGACACAGAGACACGAGGAAACTGGGACACAGAAACACTAGGACACTGGGACACAGAGACACAAGGACACTGGGACACTGGGATATGGAGACACAGAGACACTAGGACACTGGGGCACTGCGAAACGGTGACACAAGGACACTGGGACACTGGGACAAGGAGACATTAGGACAATAGGACACTGGGACACGGAGACACAGAGGCATTAGGACACTGGGACACAGCGACACTGAGACACAGAGACACAGAGACACAGAGACACAGGGACACTGGGACACAGAGACACAGAGACACTAGGACACTGGGACACGGAGACACAGAGACACTGAGACACTGAAAGACGGAGACACAGAGACACTGGGACACTGGGACACTGGGACACTGGGACACTGGGGCACTGGGACAGAGAGACACTAGGATAACTGGGACTTGGGACACTGCGACAAGGAGACACTAGGACACTAGGACAATGATGCACTGGGACACGTCGACACAGAGACACGGAGGCAAAGAGGCACTAGTACACTGAGACACGGAGATACGGAGACACTAGGACACTGGGCACAGAGACACTAAGACACTAGGACACTGGGACACTGAAATACGGAGACACAGAGACACCAGGACACTGGGACACTGAGAAATGGAGACACATGGACACTGGGACACTGAGACACAGAGACACAAGGACACTGGGACACATAGACACAGAGACACTAGAACACTGGGACACGGAGACACAGAGACACTAGGGCACTGGGACACTGGGACACTGAGACATTGAAACACAGAGACACTAGGACACTGGGACACTGGGACAAGGAGACCCAGAGACACTAGTTCACAGAAACACTGAGACACGGAGACACAAAGACATTAGGACACTGGGAAACTGAGACACGGAGACACAGAGACACTAGGACACTGGGACACTGGGCACGGAGACACAGAGACACTAGGACACTGAGGCACTGGGACACGGAGACACAGATACACTAGGTCACAGAGACACTAGGACACTGGGACACTGAGACACTGAGAAACGGAGACACATAGACACTCTGACACTGGGACACAGAGACACGGAGACACAGAGACACTAGGACACTGGAACACTTGAACACGGAGTCACGCATACACAGACACACAAGGACACTGGGACACTGAGACACAGAGACACTAGGACAGTGGGACACTGGGTCACTGGGGCACGGAGACACAAGGAAACTGGACACTGGGATACTGAGACACGGAGACACAAGGACACTGGGCCACTGGGACACAGAGACACAGAGACATTGGGACAATAGGACACTGGGACACGGAGACACAGAGACACTAGGACACAGAGACACTAGGACACTGGGACACTGAGACACTGAGAAACGGAGACACAAAGACACTCTGACACTGGGACACTGAGACACGGAGACACAGAGACACGAGGACACTGGGACACGGAAACACAGAGACACTAGGACACTGGGACATGGAGACACTGAGACACGGAGACACAGAGACACTAGGACACTGGGACACTTTGACACTGAGAAACGGAGACACAAAGATACTAGGACACTGAAACACAGAGACACTAGTACACTGGGACACTGGGACAAGGAGACCCAGAGACACTAGTTCACAGAGACGTTGGGACACAGAGACACAGAGGCAGTAGGACACTGGGACACTGAGGCATGGAGACACAGAGACACTAGGACACTGGAACACGGAGACACAGAGACACTTGGACACTGGGACACTGAGACACGGAGACACTAGGACACTGGGACACTGCGACACGGAGACACAGAGACACTAGAACACTGCGACACGGAGACACAGAGGCAGCAGGACACTGGGGCACTGGGACATGGAGACACAGAGACACTAGGACACTGGGACACGGAGGCACTAGGACACTGGTATACTGCGACAATGAGACACGGAGACACAGAGACACTAGAACACTGGGACATGGACACACAGAGGCAGTAGGACACTGGGGCACTGGGACATGGAGACACAGAGACACTAGGACACTGCGATACTGAGACACGGAGACACAGAGACAGTAGGACTCTGGGGCACTGGGACATGGAGACACAGAGACACTAGGACACTGGGACACGGAGGCACAAGGACACTGGGACACGGAGACACTAGGACACTGGGACACTGGGACACTGAGACACGGAGAAACAGAGACACTAGGACACTGGGTCACGGAGACCCAGAGACACGAGGACACTAGGACACTGGGACATGGAGACACAAGGACACAGAGCCACAGCGACATGAGACACTGGGACAGGGAGATACAAGGACACTGGGACACTGAGACACTGAGACACGGAGACACAGAGACACCAAGACACTGGGACACTGAGACATGGAGACACAGAGACACCAAGACACTGGGACACGGAGACACTAGGACACTGGGACACGGAGACACGGAGACACCAGGACACTGGGACACGGAGACACAGAGACACTAGGACACAGAGACACTAGAACACTGGGACACTGAGACACTGAGAAACGGAGACACAGAGACACTAGGACACTGGGACACGGAGACACAGAGACACTAGGACACTGGGACACGGAGACACTGAGACACGGAGACACAGAGACACTAGGACTCTGGGACACTGTGACACTGAGAAACGGAGACACAAAGACACTAGGACACTGGGACACTGAGACACAGAGACACAGAGACACAAGGACACTGGGACACGGAGACACTAGGACACTGGGACACGGAGACACTAGGACACTGGGACACAGAGACACTAGGACTCTGGGACACTGTGACACTGAGAAACGGAGACACAAAGACACTAGGACACTGGGACACTGAGACAAAGAGACACGAGGACACTGGGACACGGAGACACTAGGACACTGGGACACGGAGACTCTAGGACACTGGGACACGGAGACACTAGGACACTGGGACATGGAGACACTGAGACACGGAGACACAGAGACACTAGAACACTGGGACATGGAGACACAGAGGCAGTAGGATACTGGGGCACTGGGACATGGAGACACAGAGACACTAGGACACTGGGACACAGAGGCACTAGGACACTGGGACACGGAGACATGGAGACACAGAGACACTTGGACACTGGGACACTGACACACAGAGATACGAGGACACTGGGACATGGAGACACAAGGACACTGGGACACTGCGACACTGAGAAACGGAGACACAAAGACACTAGGACACTGGGACACTGAGACACGGAGACACAGAGACACTAGGACACTGGGACACGGAGACACAGAGACACTAGGACACTGGGACACGGAGACACTGAGACACGGAGACACAAAGACACTAGGACACTGGGACACTGAGACACAGAGACACAGAGACACGAGGACACTGGGACATGGAGACACTAGGACACTGGGACACGGAGACAGTAGGACACTGGGACACAGAGACACTAGGACTCTGGGACACTGTGACACTGAGAAATGGAGACACAAATACACTAGGACACTGGGACACTGAGACACGGAGACAAAGAGACACGAGGACACTGGGACACGGAGACACTAGGACACTGGGACACGGAGACTCTAGGACACTGGGACACGGAGACACTAGGACACTGGGACACGGAGACACTGAGACACGGAGACACAGAGGCACTAGAACACTGGGACATGGAGACACAGAGGCAGTAGGATACTGGGGCACTGGGACATGGAGACACAGAGATACTAGGACACTGGGACACGGAGGCACTAGGACACTGGGACACGTAGACATGGAGACACAGAGACACTAGGACACTGGGACACGGAGACACAGAGACACTTGAACACTGGGGCACTGAGATACAGAGATACTAGGATACTGTGACATGGAGACACAGAGACACTTGGACACTGGGACACTGAGACACAGAGACACGAGGACACTGGGACACGGAGACACAAAGACACTGGGACACTGCGACACTGAGACACGGAGACACAGAGACACCAGGACACTGGGGCACTGAGAAATGGAGACACATGGACACTGGGACACTGAGACACAGAGACACAAGGACACTGGGACACAGAGACACAAAGACACTAGAACACTGGGACACGGAGACACAGAGACACTAGGGCACTGGGACACTGGGACACTGAGACACTGAAACACAGAGACACTAGGACACTGGGACTCTGGGACAAGGAGACCCAGAGACACTAGTTCACAGAAACACTGAGACACGGAGACACAAAGACATTAGGACACTGGGACACTGAGACACGGAGACACAGAGACACTAGGACACTGGGACACTGAGACACGGAGACACAGAGACACCGGGACACTGGGACACGGAGACACTAGGGCACTGGGACACTGGGACACTGAGACACTGAAACACTGGGACACTGAGACACTGAAACACAGAGACACTAGGACACTGGGACACTGAGACATGGAGACACAGAGACACTAGGACACTGAGGCACTGGGACACGGAGACACAGAGACACTAGGTCACAGAGACACTAGGACACTGGAACACTGCGACACTGAGACATGGAGACACAGAGACACTAGGACACTGAGACATGGAGACGCAGAGACACTAGGGCACTGAGGCACTGGGACACGGAGACACAGAGACACTAGGATACTGAGGCACTGGGACACGGAGTCACAGAGATACTAGGACACTAAGGCACTGGGACACGGAGACACAGAGACACTAGGTCACAGAGGCACTGAGATACGGAGACACGAAGACACTGGGACACTGAGACATGGAGACACAGAGAGACTAGGACACTGGAACACTGGAACACGGAGTCACGCAGACACAGACACAAACGGACACTGGGACACTGAGACACAGAGACACTAGGACACTGGGACACAGAGACACAAAGACACTAGAACACTGGGACACGGAGACACAGAGACACTAGGGCACTGGGGCACTGGGACACTGAGACACTGAAACACAGAGACACTAGGACACTGGGACACTGAGACACTGAAACACAGAGACACTAGGACACTGGGACACTGGGACAAGGAGACCCAGAGACACTCGTTCACAGAAACACTGAGACACGGAGACACAAAGACATTAGGACACTGGGACACTGAGACACGGAGACACAGAGACACTAGGACACTGGGACACTGAGACACGGAGACACAGAGACACTAGGACACTGAGGCACTGGGACACAGAGACACAGAGACACTAGGTCACAGAGACAGTAGGACACTGGGACACTGCGACACTGAGACACGGAGACACAGAGGCAGTAGGACACTGGGGCACTGGGACATGGAGACACAGAGACACTAGGACACTGGGACACTGGGACACGGAGTCACGCAGACACAGATACACAAGGACACTGGGACACTGAGACACTAGAACATTTGGACACTGCGACACTGAGACACAGAGGCACGAGGAAACTGGGACACAGAAACACTAGGACACTGGGACACAGAGACACAAGGACACTGGGACACTGGGATATGGAGACACAGAGACACTAGGACACTGGGACACTGCGAAACGGTGACACAAGGACACTGGGACACTGGGACACGGAGACATTAGGACAATAGGACACTGGGACACGGAGACACAGAGGCATTAGGACACTGGGACACAGCGACACTGAGACACAGAGACACAGAGACACAGAGACACTAGGACACTGGGACACAGAGACACAGAGACACTAGGACACTGGGACACGGAGACACAGAGACACTGAGACACTGAAAGACGGAGACACAGAGACACTGGGACACTGGGACACTGGGACACTGGGGCACTGGGACAGAGAGACACTAGGATAACTGGGACTTGGGACACTGCGACAAGGAGACACTAGGACACTAGGACAATGATGCACTGGGACACGTCGACACAGATACACGGAGGCAAAGCGGCACTAGTACACTGAGACACGGAGATACGGAGACACTAGGACACTGGGCACAGAGACACTAAGACACTAGGACACTGGGACACTGAAACACGGAGACACAGAGACACCAGGACACTGGGGGCACTGAGAAATGGAGACACATGGACACTGGGACACTGAGACACAGAGACACAAGGACACTGGGACACATAGACACAGAGACACTAGAACACTGGGACACGGAGACACAGAGACACTAGGGCACTGGGACACTGGGACACTGAGACATTGAAACACAGAGACACTAGGACACTGGGACACTGGGACAAGGAGACCCAGTGACACTAGTTCACAGAAACACTGAGACACGGAGACACAAAGACATTAGGACACTGGGACACTGAGACACGGAGACACAGAGACACAAGGACACTGGGACACTGGGCACGGAGACACAGAGACACTAGGACACTGAGGCACTGGGACACGGAGACACAGATACACTAGGTCACAGAGACACTAGGACACTGGGACACTGAGACACTGAGAAACGGAGACACATAGACACTCTGACACTGGGACACAGAGACACGGAGACACAGAGACACTAGGACACTGGAACACTTGAACACGGAGTCACGCATACACAGACACACAAGGACACTGGGACACTGAGACACAGAGACACTAGGACAGTGGGACACTGGGACACTGGGACACGGAGACACAGGGAAACTGGACACTGGCATACTGAGACACGGAGATACAAGGACACTGGGCCACTGGGACACAGAGACACAGAGACATTGGGACAATAGGACACTGGGACACGGAGACACAGAGACACTAGGACACAGAGACATTAGGACACTGGGACACTGAGACACTGAGAAACGGAGACACAAAGACACTCTGCCACTGGGACACTGAGACACGGAGACACAGAGACACGAGGACACTGGGACACGGAAACACAGAGACACTAGGACACTGGGACATGGAGACACTGAGACACGGAGACACAGAGACACTAGGATACTGGGACACTGTGACACTGAGAAACGGAGACACAAAGATACTAGGACACTGAAACACAGAGACACTAGTACACTGGGACACTGGGACAAGGAGACCCAGAGACACTAGTTCACAGAGACGTTGGGACACAGAGACACAGAGGCAGTAGGACACTGGGACACTGAGGCACGGAGACACAGAGACACTCGGACACTGGGACACTGGGACACTAGGACACTGGGACACGGAGACATGGAGACACAGAGACACTAGGACACTGGGACACGGAGACACAGAGACACTTGGACACTGGGACACTGAGACACGGAGACACTAGGACACTGGGACACTGCGACACGGAGACACAGAGACACTAGAACACTGCGACACGGAGACACAGAGGCAGCAGGACACTGGGGCACTGGGACATGGAGACACAGAGACACTAGGACACTGGGACACGGAGGCACTAGGACACTGGGATACTGCGACAATGAGACACGGAGACACAGAGACACTAGAACACTGGGACATGGACACACAGAGGCAGTAGGACACTGGGGCACTGGGACATGGAGACACAGAGACACTAGGCCACTGCGATACTGAGACACGGAGACACAGAGACAGTAGGACTCTGGGGCACTGGGACATGGAGACACAGAGACACTAGGACACTGGGACACGGAGGCACAAGGACACTGGGACACGGAGACACTAGGACACTGGGACACTGGGACACTGAGACACGGAGAAACAGAGACACTAGGACACTGGGTCACGGAGACCCAGAGACACGAGGACACTAGGACACTGGGACATGGAGACACAAGGACACAGAGCCACAGCGACATGAGACACTGGGACAGGGAGATACAAGGACACTGGGACACTGAGACACTGAGACACGGAGACACAGAGACACCAAGACACTGGGACACGGAGACACTAGGACACTGGGACACGGAGACACGGAGACACCAGTACACTGGGACACGGAGACACTAGGACACTGGGACACGGAAACACGGAGACACAGACACACTCGGACACTGTGACACTGGGACACTAGGACACTGGGAAACTGCGACACTGGGACACTGGGACACGGAGACACGGAAACACAGACACACTAGGTCACTGGGACACTGAGACACTGGGATCCTGAGACACAGACACACTAGGACACTGGGAAACTGGGACACTGGTACACTGAGATACGGAGACACAGAAACACTTGGACACTGGGACACAGGGACACGGAGACACAGAGACACTAGGACACTAGGACACTGGGACACTGAGACACGGAGACATAGAGACAGTAGAACACTGAGATACAGGGACACTGGGACACAGAGACACAGAGACTCGAGGACACTGGGACACTGGGACTCTGTGACACTGTGACACAGAGACACTAGGACACTGGGACACTGTGACACCAAGACACAGAGACACTAGGACACTAGAACACTGGGACACTGCGACACGGAGACACGGATGCACAGAGACACTAGGATACTGGGACACTGGGACACAAGGGCAGTGGGAAACTGGGACACTGGGAAACGGGAACACGCAAAAACAGAAACACTAGGACACTGGGACACTGGGACACTGAGACACCGGGGCCCTGAGACACAGACACAGTAGGACAGCGGGACACTGGGACACTTGGACACTGGGACACTGAGACACAGAGACACTGAGACATGGAGACACAGAGACACCAGGACTCTAGGACACTGGGACACTAGGACACTGAGATACGGAGACACAGAAACACTTGGACACTGGGACACTGGGACACTGAGACACTGAGACACTGAGACATGGAGACACAGAGACACTAGGACTCTGGGACACTGGGACACTAGGACACTGAGACAGAGAGACACTGGGACACTGGTACACTAGGACACTGAGATTACAGAGACACTAGAACACTAGGACACTATGACACTCGGACACTGAGACACTGAGACACTGAGACACTCGGACACTGGGACTCTGAGACACTGTGACATAGAGACACAAGGACACTGGAACACTGGGACACTGGGACATGGAGACACAGAGACACTAGGACACTGCGATACTGAGACACGGAGACACAGAGACAGTAGGACTCTGGGGCACTGGGACACGGAGACACAGAGACACTCGGACACTGGGACACGGAGGCACAAGGACACTGGGACACGGAGACACTAGGACACTGGGACACTGGGACACTGAGACACGGAGAAACAGAGACACTAGGACACTGGGTCACGGAGACCCAGAGACACGAGGACACTAGGACACTGGGACATGGAGACACAAGGACACAGAGCCACAGCGACATGAGACACTGGGACAGGGAGATACAAGGACACTGGGACACTGAGACACTGAGACACGGAGACACAGAGACACCAAGACACTGGGACACGGAGACACTAGGACACTGGGACACGGAGACACGGAGACACCAGGACACTGGGACACGGGGACACTAGGACACTGGGACACGGAGACACGGAGACACCAGGACACTGGGACACGGAGACACTAGGACACTGGGACACGGAGACACGGAGACACCAGGACACTGGGACACGGAGACACTAGGACACTGGGACACTGCGACACGGAGACACAAGGACACTGGGACACGGAGACACTGGGACACTGGGACACTGAGACACGGAAACACAGAGGCACTAGGACACTGGGACACTATGTCACAGAGACACAGAGACACTAGTACACTAGGACACTGGAACACTGGGACACTGGGACACTGTAACAAAGAGACTCTAGGACACTGGGACATTGGGACACTGAGGCACAGGAATACTAGGATATTGGGACACTGGGATACTGAGCCACGGAGACACAGAGACACTAGGGCACTAGAACACATGGACACTGGGACACTGAGACACGGAAACACGGAGACACAGACACACTCGGACACTGTGACACTGGGACACTAGGACACTGGGAAACTGCGACACTGGGACACTGGGACACGGAGACACGGAAACACAGAAACACTAGGTCACTGGGACACTGAGACACTGGGACCCTGAGACACAGACACACTAGGACACTGGGAAACTGGGACACTGGTACACTGAGATACGGAGACACAGAAACACTTGGACACTGGGACACAGGGACACGGAGACACAGAGACACTAGGACACTAGGACACTGGGACACTGAGACACGGAGACATAGAGACAGTAGAACACTCAGATACAGGGACACTGGGACACAGAGACACAGAGACTCGAGGACACTAGGACACTGGGACACTGGGACTCTGTGACACTGTGACACAGAGACACTAGGACACTGGGACACTGTGACACCAAGACACAGAGACACGAGGACACTAGAACACTGGGACACTGCGACATGGAGACACGGATGCACAGAGACACTAGGATACTGGGACACTGGGACACAAGGGCAGTGGGAAACTGGGACACTGGGAAACGGGAACACGCAAAAACAGAAACACTAGGACACTGGGACACTGAGACACCGGGGCCCTGAGACACAGACACAGCAGGACAGCGGGACACTGGGACACTTGGACACTGGGACACTGAGACACAGAGACACTGAGACACAGAGACACTGAGACATGGAGACACAGAGACACCAGGACTCTAGGACACTGGGACACTGAGACACTGAGACATGGAGACACAGAGACACTAGGACTCTGGGACACTGGGACACTAGGACACTGAGACACAGAGACACTAGGGCACTAGGACACTGGGACACTGGGACACTGAGACACTGCGACATGGAGACACAGAGACACTAGGACTCTGGGACACTGGGACACTAGGACACTGAGACACAGAGACACTAGGGCACTAGGATACTGGGACACTGAGACACAGAGACACTAGGACACTGGGACACTGAGACACTGGGACCCTCAGATACAGACACACTAGGACACCGGGACACTGGGACACTTGGACACTGAGATACGGAGACACAGAAACACTTGGACACTGGGACACTGGGACACGGAGATGCAGAGGCACTAGGACACTGGGACGCTGGGTCTGGGACACTGGGACACTGAGACACGGAAACACAGAGACACTAGGACATGACGACACTGTGACACTGGGACACAGAGACACAGAGACACAGACACTAGGACACTAGGACACTGGGACACTGGGACACTGTAACATAGAGACACTAGGACACTGGGACACTGAGGCACAGGAATACTAGGATACTGGGACACTGGGACACTGAGACACGGAGACACAGAGACACTAGGACACTAGGACACTAAAACACTGGGACACTGGGACACGGAAACACGGAGACACAGACACACTCGGACACTGGGACACTAGAATACTGGGAAACTGCGACACTGGGACACGGAGACACAGAAGCACAGAAACACTAGGACACTGGGACACTGAGACACTGAAAGACGGAGACACAGAGACACTGGGACACTGGGACACTGGGACACTTGGGGCACTGGGACAGAGAGACACTAGGATAACTGGGACTTGGGACACTGCGACAAGGAGACACTAGGACACTAGGACAATGATGCACTGGGACACGTCGACACAGAGACACGGAGGCAAAGATTCACTAGTACACTGAGACACGGAGATACGGAGACACTAGGACACTGGGCACAGAGACACTAAGACACTAGGACACTGGGACACTGAAACACGGAGACACAGAGACACCAGGACACTGGGACACTGAGAAATGGAGACACATGGACACTGGGACACTGAGACACAGAGACACAAGGACACTGGGACACAGAGACACAGAGACACTAGAACACTGGGACACAGAGACACAGAGACACTAGGGCACTGGGACACTGGGACACTGAGACATTGAAACACAGAGGCACTAGGACACTGCGACACTGGGACAAGGAGACCCAGAGACACTAGTTCACAGAAACACTGAGACACGGAGACACAAAGACATTAGGACACTGGGACACTGAGACACGGAGACACAGAGACACTAGGACACTGGGACACTGGGACACGGAGACACAGAGACACTTGGACACTGAGGCACTGGGACACGGAGACACAGATACACTAGGTCACAGAGACACTAGGACACTGGGACACTGAGACACTGAGAAACGGGGACACATAGACACTCTGACACTGGGACACAGAGACACGGAGACACAGAGACACTAGGACACTGGAACACTTGAACACGGAGTCACGCATACACAGACACACAAGGACACTGGGACACGGAGACACAGAGACACTAGGGCACTGGGACACTGGGACACTGAGACATTGAAACACAGAGGCACTAGGACACTGCGACACTGGGACAAGGAGACCCAGAGACACTAGTTCACAGAAACACTGAGACACGGAGACACAAAGACATTAGGACACTGGGACACTGAGACACGGAGACACAGAGACACTAGGACACTGGGACACTGGGACACGGAGACACAGAGACACTTGGACACTGAGGCACTGGGACACGGAGACACAGATACACTAGGTCACAGAGACACTAGGACACTGGGACACTGAGACACTGAGAAATGGGGACACATAGACACTCTGACACTGGGACACAGAGACACGGAGACACAGAGACACTAGGACACTGGAACACTTGAACACGGAGTCACGCATACACAGACACACAAGGACACTGGGACACTGAGACACAGAGACACTAGGACAGTGGGACACTGGGACACTGGGACATGGAGACACAGAGACACTAGGACACTGGGACACGGAGGCACTAGGACACTGGGATACTGCGACAATGAGACACGGAGACACAGAGACACTAGAACACTGGGACATGGACACACAGAGGCAGTAGGACACTGGGGCACTGGGACATGGAGACACAGAGACACTAGGACACTGCGATACTGAGACACGGAGACACAGAGACAGTAGGACACTGGGGCACTGGGACATGGAGACACAGAGACACTAGGACACTGGGACACGGAGACACAAGGACACTGGGACACGGAGACACTAGGACACTGGGACACTGGGACACTGAGACACGGAGAAACAGAGACACTAGGACACTGGGATACTGAGACACGGAGACACAAGGACACTGGGCCACTGGGACACAGAGACACAGAGACATTGGGACAATGGGACACTGGGACACGGAGGCACAGGGACACTAGGACACAGAGACACTAGGACACTGGGACACTGAGACACTGAGAAACGGAGACACAAAGACACTCTGACACTGGGACACTGAGACACGGAGACACAGAGACACGAGGACACTGGGACACGGAAACACAGAGACACTAGGACACTGGGACATGGAGACACTGAGACACGGAGACACAGAGACACTAGGACACTGGGACACTGTGACACTGAGAAACGGAGACACAAAGATACTAGGACACTGAAACACAGAGACACTAGTACACTGGGACACTGGGACAAGGAGACCCAGAGACACTAGTTCACAGAGACGTTGGGACACAGAGACACAGAGGCAGTAGGACACTGGGACACTGAGGCACGGAGACACAGAGACACTAGGACACTGGGACACTGGGACACTAGGACACTGGGACACGGAGACATGGAGACACAGAGACACTAGGACACTGGGACACGGAGACACAGAGACACTTGGACACTGGGACACTGAGACACGGAGACACTAGGACACTGGGACACTGCGACACGGAGACACAGAGACACTAGAACACTGCGACACGGAGACACAGAGGCAGCAGGACACTGGGGCACTGGGACATGGAGACACAGAGACACTAGGACACTGGGACACGGAGGCACTAGGACACTGGGATACTGCGACAATGAGACACGGAGACACAGAGACACTAGAACACTGGGACATGGACACACAGAGGCAGTAGGACACTGGGGCACTGGGACATGGAGACACAGAGACACTAGGACACTGCGATACTGAGACACGGAGACACGGAGACAGTAGGACTCTGGGGCACTGGGACATGGAGACACAGAGACACTAGGACACTGGGACACGGAGACACAAGGACACTGGGACACGGAGACACTAGGACACTGGGACACTGGGACACTGAGACACGGAGAAACAGAGACACTAGGACACTGGGTCACGGAGACCCAGAGACACGAGGACACTAGGACACTGGGACATGGAGACACAAGGACACAGAGCCACAGCGACATGAGACACTGGGACAGGGAGATACAAGGACACTGGGACACTGAGACACTGAGACACGGAGACACAGAGACACCAAGACACTGGGACACGGAGACACTAGGACACTGGGACATGGAGACACGGAGACACCAGGACACTGGGACATGGAGACACTAGGACACTGGGACACGGAGACACGGAGACACCAGGACACTAGGTCACAGAGACACTAGGACACTGCGATACTGAGACACGGAGACACAGAGACAGTAGGACACTGGGGCACTGGGACATGGAGACACAGAGACACTAGGACACTGGGACACGGAGACACAAGGACACTGGGACACGGAGACACTAGGACACTGGGACACTGGGACACTGAGACACGGAGAAACAGAGACACTAGGACACTGGGATACTGAGACACGGAGACACAAGGACACTGGGCCACTGGGACACAGAGACACAGAGACATTGGGACAATGGGACACTGGGACACGGAGGCACAGAAACACTAGGACACAGAGACACTAGGACACTGGGACACTGAGACACTGAGAAACGGAGACACAAAGACACTCTGACACTGGGACACTGAGACACGGAGACACAGAGACACGAGGACACTGGGACACGGAAACACAGAGACACTAGGACACTGGGACATGGAGACACTGAGACACGGAGACACAGAGACACTAGGACACTGGGACACTGTGACACTGAGAAACGGAGACACAAAGATACTAGGACACTGAAACACAGAGACACTAGTACACTGGGACACTGGGACAAGGAGACCCAGAGACACTAGTTCACAGAGACGTTGGGACACAGAGACACAGAGGCAGTAGGACACTGGGACACTGAGGCACGGAGACACAGAGACACTAGGACACTGGGACACTGGGACACTAGGACACTGGGACACGGAGACACGGAGACACAGAGACACTAAGACACAGCGACACTAGGACACTGGGACACGGAGACACTAGGACACTGGGACACTGAGACACAGAGAAACAGAGACACTAGGACACTGGGACTCGGAGACCCAGAGACACTTGGACACTGGGACACTGCGACACTGAGACACGGAGACACAGAGACACTAGGACACTGAGACATGGAGACGCAGAGACACTAGGACACTGAGGCACTGGGACACGGAGACACAGAGACACTAGGACACTGAGGCACTGGGACACGGAGACACAGAGACACTAGGACACTAAGGCACTGGGACACGGAGACACAGAGACACTAGGTCACAGAGGCACTGAGATACGGAGACACAAAGACACTGGGACACTGAGACATGGAGACACAGAGAGACTAGGACACTGGAACACTGGAACACGGAGTCACGCAGACACAGACACACAAGGACACTGGGACACTGAGACACAAGGACACTGGGACACGGAGACACAGAGAAATTGGACACTGGGACACTGAGACATGGAGACACAAGGGCACTAGGCCACTGGGACACTGAGACACAGAGACATTAGACACTGGGACACTGGGACGCGGAGACACAAGGACACTGGGACATTGGGACACTGAGACACAGAGACATTGGGACAATAGGACACTGGGACACAGAGACACAGAGACACTAGGACACAGAGACACTAGGACACTGGGACACTGAGACACTGAGAAACGGAGACACAGAGACACAGAGACACTAGGACACTGGGACACGGAGAACAGAGACACTAGGACACTGGGACACGGAGACACTGAGACACGGAGACACAGAGACACTAGGACTCTGGGACACTGTGACACTGAGAAACGGAGACACAAAGACACTAGGACACTGGGACACTGAGACACAGAGACACAGAGACACGAGGACACTGGGACACTGGGACACTAGGACACTGAGATTACAGAGACACTCGAACACTGGGACACTGAGACACGGAGATATAGAGACACCAAGACACTGGGGCACAGGGACACTGGAACACTTAGACACGGAGACACTGGGACACTGCGACACGGAGACACCGATGCACAGAGACACTAGGACACTGGGACACTGGGACATGGGGACACGGAAACAGAGAAACACTAGGACACTGGAAAATTGGGACACGAGGACACTAGAACACTGAGACACAGAGACACTAGGACACTGGGACACTGAGACACTGGGACCCTGAGACAGACACACTAGGACACCGGGACACTGGGACACTTGGACACTGAGATACAGAGACACAGAAACACTTGGACACTGGGACACTGGGACACTGGGACACTGAGACACGGAAACACAGAGGCACTAGGACACTGGGATACTGGGTCACAGAGACACAGAGACACTAGTACACTAGGACACTGGAACACTGGGACACTGGGACACTGTAACAAAGAGACTCTAGGACACTGGGACATTGAGACACTGAGGCACAGGAATACTAGGATATTGGGACACTGGGATACTGAGACACGGAGACACAGAGACACTAGGACACTAGAACACATGGACACTGGGACACTGAGACACGGAAACACGGAGACACAGACACACTCGGACACTGTGACACTGGGACACTAGGACACTGGGAAACTGCGACACTGGGACACTGGGACACGGAGACACGGAAACACAGAAACACTAGGTCACTGGGACACTGAGACACTGGGACCCTGAGACACAGACACACTAGGACACTGGGAAACTGGGACACTGGTACACTGAGATACGGAGACATAGAAACACTTGGACACTGGGACACAGGGACACGGAGACACAGAGACACTCGGACACTAGGACACTGGGACACTGAGACACGGAGACATAGAGACAGTAGAACACTGAGATACAGGGACACTGGGACACAGAGACACAGAGACTCGAGGACACTAGGACACTGGGACACTGGGACTCTGTGACACTGTGACACAGAGACACTAGGACACTGGGACACTGTGACACCAAGACACAGAGACATTAGGACACTAGAACACTGGGACACTGCGACACGGAGACACGGATGCACAGAGACACTAGGATACTGGGACACTGGGACACAAGGGCAGTGGGAAACTGGGACACTGGGAAACGGGAACACGCAAAAACAGAAACACTAGGACACTGGGACACTGAGACACCGGGGCCCTGAGACACAGACACAGTAGGACACCGGGACACTGGGACACTTGGACACTGGGACACTGAGACACAGAGACACTGAGACATGGAGACACAGAGACACCAGGACTCTAGGACACTGGGACACTAGGACACTGAGATACGGAGACACAGAAACACTTGGACACTGGGACACTGGGACACTGAGACACTGAGACACTGAGACATGGAGACACAGAGACACTAGGACTCTGGGACACTGGGACACTAGGACACTGAGACACAGAGACACTGGGACACTGAGACACTGAGACATGGAGACACAGAGACACTAGGACTCTGGGACACTGGGACACTAGGACACTGAGACACAGAGACACTAGGGCACTAGGACACTGGGACACTGAGACACTGAGACACAGAGACACTAGGACACTGGGACACTGGTACACTAGGACACTGAGATTACAGAGACACTAGAACACTAGGACACTAGGACACTCGGACACTGAGACACTGAGACACTGAGACACTCGGACACTGGGACTCTGAGACACTGTGACATAGAGACACAAGGACACTGGAACACTGGGACACTGAGACACGGAGACACAGAGACACTAGGACACTGGGACACTGAGACACGGAGATATAGAGACACCAAGACACTCGGACACAGGGACACTGGGACACTGTGACACAGAGACACTAGGACACTGGGACACTGCGACACGGAGACACCGATGCACAGAGACACTAGGACACTGGGACACTGGGACACGGGGACACGGAAACAGAGAAACACTAGGACACTGGGACATTGGGACACTAGGACACTAGGATACTGGGACACTGAGACACAGAGACACTAGGACACTGGGACACTGAGACACTGGGACCCTCAGACACAGACACACTAGGACACCGGGACACTGGGACACTTGGACACTGAGATACGGAGACACAGAAACACTTGGACACTGGGACACTGGGACACGGAGATGCAGAGGCACTAGGACACTGGGACGCTGGGTCTGGGACACTGGGACACTGAGACACGGAAACACAGAGACACTAGGACATGACGACACTGTGACACTGGGACACAGAGACACAGAGACACAGAGACACTAGGACACTAGGACACTGGGACACTGGGACACTGTAACATAGAGACACTAGGACACTGGGACACTGAGGCACAGGAATACTAGGATACTGGGACACTGGGACACTGAGACACGGAGACACAGAGACACTAGGACACTAGGACACTAAAACACTGGGACACTGGGACACGGAAACACGGAGACACAGACACACTCGGACACTGGGACATTAGAATACTGGGAAACTGCGACACTGGGACACGGAGACACAGAAGCACAGAAACACTAGGACACTGGGACACTGAGACACTGAAAGACGGAGACACAGAGACACTAGGGCACTGGGACACTAGGACACGGGACACTCAGACACTGAGACATGGAGACACTAGGACAGTGGGACACTGGGACACTGGGACATGGAGACACAGAGACACTAGGACACTGGGACACGGAGGCACTAGGACACTGGGATACTGCGACAATGAGACACGGAGACACAGAGACACTAGAACACTGGGACATGGACACACAGAGGCAGTAGGACACTGGGGCACTGGGACATGGAGACACAGAGACACTAGGACACTGCGATACTGAGACACGGAGACACAGAGACAGTAGGACACTGGGGCACTGGGACATGGAGACACAGAGACACTAGGACACTGGGACACGGAGACACAAGGACACTGGGACACGGAGACACTAGGACACTGGGACACTGGGACACTGAGACACGGAGAAACAGAGACACTAGGACACTGGGATACTGAGACACGGAGACACAAGGACACTGGGCCACTGGGACACAGAGACACAGAGACATTGGGACAATGGGACACTGGGACACGGAGGCACAGGGACACTAGGACACAGAGACACTAGGACACTGGGACACTGAGACACTGAGAAACGTAGACACAAAGACACTCTGACACTGGGACACTGAGACACGGAGACACAGAGACACGAGGACACTGGGACACGGAAACACAGAGACACTAGGACACTGGGACATGGAGACACTGAGACACGGAGACACAGAGACACTAGGACACTGGGACACTGTGACACTGAGAAACGGAGACACAAAGATACTAGGACACTGAAACACAGAGACACTAGTACACTGGGACACTGGGACAAGGAGACCCAGAGACACTAGTTCACAGAGACGTTGGGACACAGAGACACAGAGGCAGTAGGACACTGGGACACTGAGGCACGGAGACACAGAGACACTAGGACACTGGGACACTGGGACACTAGGACACTGGGACACGGAGACATGGAGACACAGAGACACTAGGACACTGGGGCACGGAGACACAGAGACACTTGGACACTGGGACACTGAGACACGGAGACACTAGGACACTGGGACACTGCGACACGGAGACACAGAGACACTAGAACACTGCGACACGGAGACACAGAGGCAGCAGGACACTGGGGCACTGGGACATGGAGACACAGAGACACTAGGACACTGGGACACGGAGGCACTAGGACACTGGGATACTGCGACAATGAGACACGGAGACACAGAGACACTAGAACACTGGGACATGGACACACAGAGGCAGTAGGACACTGGGGCACTGGGACATGGAGACACAGAGACACTAGGACACTGCGATACTGAGACACGGAGACACGGAGACAGTAGGACTCTGGGGCACTGGGACATGGAGACACAGAGACACTAGGACACTGGGACACGGAGACACAAGGACACTGGGACACGGAGACACTAGGACACTGGGACACTGGGACACTGAGACACGGAGAAACAGAGACACTAGGACACTGGGTCACGGAGACCCAGAGACACGAGGACACTAGGACACTGGGACATGGAGACACAAGGACACAGAGCCACAGCGACATGAGACACTGGGACAGGGAGATACAAGGACACTGGGACACTGAGGCACTGAGACACGGAGACACAGAGACACCAAGACACTGGGACACGGAGACACTAGGACACTGGGACATGGAGACACGGAGACACCAGGACACTGGGACACGGAGACACTAGGACACTGGGACACGGAGACACGGAGACACCAGGACACTAGGTCACAGAGACACTAGGACACTGCGATACTGAGACACGGAGACACAGAGACAGTAGGACACTGGGGCACTGGGACATGGAGACACAGAGACACTAGGACACTGGGACACGGAGACACAAGGACACTGGGACACGGAGACACTAGGACACTGGGACACTGGGACACTGAGACACGGAGAAACAGAGACACTAGGACACTGGGATACTGAGACACGGAGACACAAGGACACTGGGCCACTGGGACACAGAGACACAGAGACATTGGGACAATGGGACACTGGGACACGGAGGCACAGAAACACTAGGACACAGAGACACTAGGACACTGGGACACTGAGACACTGAGAAACGGAGACACAAAGACACTCTGACACTGGGACACTGAGACACGGAGACACAGAGACACGAGGACACTGGGACACGGAAACACAGAGACACTAGGACACTGGGACATGGAGACACTGAGACACGGAGACACAGAGACACTAGGACACTGGGACACTATGACACTGAGAAACGGAGACACAAAGATACTAGGACACTGAAACACAGAGACACTAGTACACTGGGACACTGGGACAAGGAGACCCAGAGACACTAGTTCACAGAGACGTTGGGACACAGAGACACAGAGGCAGTAGGACACTGGGACACTGAGGCACGGAGACACAGAGACACTAGGACACTGGGACACTGGGACACTAGGACACTGGGACACGGAGACACGGAGACACAGAGACACTAAGACACAGCGACACTAGGACACTGGGACACGGAGACACTAGGACACTGGGACACTGAGACACAGAGAAACAGAGACACTAGGACACTGGGACTCGGAGACCCAGAGACACTTGGACACTGGGACACTGCGACACTGAGACACGGAGACACAGAGACACTAGGACACTGAGACATGGAGACGCAGAGACACTAGGACACTGAGGCACTGGGACACGGAGACACAGAGACACTAGGACACTGAGGCACTGGGACACGGAGACACAGAGACACTAGGACACTAAGGCACTGGGACACGGAGACACAGAGACACTAGGTCACAGAGGCACTGAGATACGGAGACACAAAGACACTGGGACACTGAGACATGGAGACACAGAGAGACTAGGACACTGGAACACTGGAACACGGAGTCACGCAGACACAGACACACAAGGACACTGGGACACTGAGACACAAGGACACTGGGACACGGAGACACAGAGAAATTGGACACTGGGACACTGAGACATGGAGACACAAGGGCACTAGGCCACTGGGACACTGAGACACAGAGACATTAGACACTGGGACACTGGGACGCGGAGACACAAGGACACTGGGACATTGGGACACTGAGACACAGAGACATTGGGACAATAGGACACTGGGACACTGGGACACGGAGAACAGAGACACTAGGACACTGGGACACGGAGACACTGAGACACGGAGACACAGAGACACTAGGACTCTGGGACACTGTGACACTGAGAAACGGAGACACAAAGACACTAGGACACTGGGACACTGAGACACAGAGACACAGAGACACGAGGACACTGGGACACTGGGACACTAGGACACTGAGATTACAGAGACACTCGAACACTGGGACACTGAGACACGGAGATATAGAGACACCAAAACACTGGGGCACAGGGACACTGGAACACTTAGACACGGAGACACTGGGACACTGCGACACGGAGACACCGATGCACAGAGACACTAGGACACTGGGACACTGGGACATGGGGACACGGAAACAGAGAAACACTAGGACACTGGAAAATTGGGACACGAGGACACTAGAACACTGAGACACAGAGACACTAGGACACTGGGACACTGAGACACTGGGACCCTGAGACAGACACACTAGGACACCGGGACACTGGGACACTTGGACACTGAGATACAGAGACACAGAAACACTTGGACACTGGGACACTGGGACACTGGGACACTGAGACACGGAAACACAGAGGCACTAGGACACTGGGACACTGGGTCACAGAGACACAGAGACACTAGTACACTAGGACACTGGAACACTGGGACACTGGGACACTGTAACAAAGAGACTCTAGGACACTGGGACATTGGGACACTGAGGCACAGGAATACTAGGATATTGGGACACTGGGATACTGAGACACGGAGACACAGAGACACTAGGACACTAGAACACATGGACACTGGGACACTGAGACACGGAAACACGGAGACACAGACACACTCGGACACTGTGACACTGGGACACTAGGACACTGGGAAACTGCGACACTGGGACACTGGGACACGGAGACACGGAAACACAGAAACACTAGGTCACTGGGACACTGAGACACTGGGACCCTGAGACACAGACACACTAGGACACTGGGAAACTGGGACACTGGTACACTGAGATACGGAGACATAGAAACACTTGGACACTGGGACACAGGGACACGGAGACACAGAGACACTCGGACACTAGGACACTGGGACACTGAGACACGGAGACATAGAGACAGTAGAACACTGAGATACAGGGACACTGGGACACAGAGACACAGAGACTCGAGGACACTAGGACACTGGGACACTGGGACTCTGTGACACTGTGACACAGAGACACTAGGACACTGGGACACTGTGACACCAAGACACAGAGACATTAGGACACTAGAACACTGGGACACTGCGACACGGAGACACGGATGCACAGAGACACTAGGATACTGGGACACTGGGACACAAGGGCAGTGGGAAACTGGGACACTGGGAAACGGGAACACGCAAAAACAGAAACACTAGGACACTGGGACACTGAGACACCGGGGCCCTGAGACACAGACACAGTAGGACACCGGGACACTGGGACACTTGGACACTGGGACACTGAGACACAGAGACACTGAGACATGGAGACACAGAGACACCAGGACTCTAGGACACTGGGACACTAGGACACTGAGATACGGAGACACAGAAACACTTGGACACTTGGACACTGGGACACTGGGACACTGAGACACTGAGACACTGAGACATGGAGACACAGAGACACTAGGACTCTGGGACACTGGGACACTAGGACACTGAGACACAGAGACACTGGGACACTGAGACACTGAGACATGGAGACACAGAGACACTAGGACTCTGGGACACTGGGACACTAGGACACTGAGACACAGAGACACTAGGGCACTAGGACACTGGGACACTGAGACACTGAGACACAGAGACACTAGGACACTGGGACACTGGTACACTAGGACACTGAGATTACAGAGACACTAGAACACTAGGACACTAGGACACTCGGACACTGAGACACTGAGACACTGAGACACTCGGACACTGGGACTCTGAGACACTGTGACATAGAGACACAAGGACACTGGAACACTGGGACACTGAGACACGGAGACACAGAGACACTAGGACACTGGGACACTGAGACACGGAGATATAGAGACACCAAGACACTCGGACACAGGGACACTGGGACACTGTGACACAGAGACACTAGGACACTGGGACACTGCGACACGGAGACACCGATGCACAGAGACACTAGGACACTGGGACACTGGGACACGGGGACACGGAAACAGAGAAACACTAGGACACTGGGACATTGGGACACTAGGACACTAGGATACTGGGACACTGAGACACAGAGACACTAGGACACTGGGACACTGAGACACTGGGACCCTCAGACACAGACACACTAGGACACCGGGACACTGGGACACTTGGACACTGAGATACGGAGACACAGAAACACTTGGACACTGGGACACTGGGACACGGAGATGCAGAGGCACTAGGACACTGGGACGCTGGGTCTGGGACACTGGGACACTGGGACACTGAGACACGGAAACACAGAGACACTAGGACATGACGACACTGTGACACTGGGACACAGAGACACAGAGACACAGAGACACTAGGACACTAGGACACTGGGACACTGGGACACTGTAACATAGAGACACTAGGACACTGGGACACTGAGGCACAGGAATACTAGGATACTGGGACACTGGGACACTGAGACACGGAGACACAGAGACACTAGGACACTAGGACACTAAAACACTGGGACACTGGGACACGGAAACACGGAGACACAGACACACTCGGACACTGGGACATTAGAATACTGGGAAACTGCGACACTGGGACACGGAGACACAGAAGCACAGAAACACTAGGACACTGGGACACTGAGACACTGAAAGACGGAGACACAGAGACACTAGGGCACTGGGACACTAGGACACGGGACACTCAGACACTGAGACATGGAGACACTAGGACACTGGGACACTGAGACATTTAGACACGGAGACACAGAAACACTGGGACAGTGGGAGATTGGGATACTGGGACACAGAGACACTAGGACACTGGGACACGGGGACACTAGGACACTGGGAAACTGGGACACTGTGACACTGGGACACTGAAACACGGAGACACAGAGACACTAGGACACTGGGACACTAGAACACTGGGACACTGAGACTCTGAGACACAGAGACACGAGGACACTGGGACACAGTTTAAAAGGGTACGGTAGGTTACAGAATGGGTGACCATCGGACATAAGAGTATTGCGAGGCTGGTAGTACAGGAGTCCCCTGAGGCTATCTCGCTCTCCAACCGGTACTCTATTCTGACTACTGGCGAGGGCGGTGATGCCTCTGGGGTGTGCAGCCAGTGACAAGTCCACAGCACCATGGGTGGCTCAGCTGCACAGGGGGGGAAGAAGAAGACGGGAAGGGCTATAGTGATAGTTGATTCAATAGTTTGGGGAGCAGATAGGCGCTTCTGCGGCAGCAAAAGTGACAACAGGATGGTGTGTTGCCTCCCTGGTGCAAGGGTCAATGATGTCACTGAGCGACTGCAGGGCATTCTAGGGTGGGAAGGAGAACAGCCAGTGGTTGTGGTCCACATTGTACCAACGACATAGGTAGAAAGAGGGGTGACGTCCTGAAAGCTGAGTTTAGGGAGCTAGGAGTAAGATTGAAAGCCAGGACCTCAAAGGTGTTAATCTTGGGATTACTGCCAGTGCCACGTACTAGTGAGGGTAGAAATAGGAAGGCTAGTCAGATAAATAGTGGCTGGGGCATTGGTGTAGGAGGGAGGGCTATAGTTTCCTGAACAATTGGGACTGCTTCTGGGGTAGGTGGGACCTGTACAAGTCGGACAGGTTACACCTCAACAGAGACGGGACCAATGTTCTCCCAGGTGGTTTTGATCGTGCGGTTGGGAGGGTTTTAAACTACCTTGGCAGGGGGATGGGAACCCAGGAGAGGGCTCTGAGCTAGTTAGAGTGGGTGAGAGCTCAGATGAACAGAACTCCAAGAAAGAATGCAAAAGGCAGGAGACAACAGAGCAGAGTAGCACTGGGGTAAGTGTAAACCACACGGTGATAGGAAGGGACAATATGTATGAATATAAAGGGGCTGCAGGAGGGGTCAAAACTAAAAATCATGGTTTAAAAAATAATATGGAAAAACTTTACCTAAACGCACGCAGCATTCGAAACAAAGTAAATGAGTTGACGGCACAAATCATTACAAATGGGTATGATTTGGTGGCCATTACAGAAACATGGTTGCAGGGTGGACAAGACTGGGAATTAAACATACAGGGGTATCTGACAATTCGGAAAAATAGACAAGAAGGGATGCCTCTGTTAATAAAGGATGATATCAGGGCAGTTGTGAGAGACAATATTGGCTCTAATGAACAAAATGTTGAATCATTGTGGGTGGAAATTAGAGATAGTAAGGGGAAAAAGTCACTGGTGGGCGTAGTTTATAGGCCCCCAAATAATAACTTCACGGTGGGCGGACAATAATCAAGGGAATAATGGAGGCATGTGAAAAAGGAACGGCAGTAATCATGGGGGATTTTAACCTACATATTGATTGGTCAAATCAAATTGCACGGGTAGCCTTGAGGAGGAATTCATAGAATGCATACGGGATTGTTTCTTCGAACAGTATGTTACAGAACCTACAAGGGAGCAAGCTATCTTAGATCTGGTCCTGTGTAATGAGACAGGAATAATAAACGATCTCCTAGTAAAAGATCCTCTCGGAATGAGTGATCACAGTATGGTTGAATTTGTAATACAGATTGAGGGTGAGGAAGTAGTGTCTCAAACGAGCGTACGATGCTTAAACAAAGGGGACTACAGTGGGATGAGGGCAGAGTTGGCTAAAGTAGACTGGGAACACAGACTAAATGGTGGCACAATTGAGGAACAGTGGAGGACTTTTGAGGAGCTCTTTCATAGTGCTCAACAAAAATATCTTCCAGTGAAAAAGAAGTGCAGTAAGAGAAGGGATAACCAGCCGTGGGTAATCAAGGAAATAAAGGGGAGTATCAAATTAAAAACCAATGCGTATAAGGTGGCCAAGAAACTAGAAGATTGGGAAAATTTTAAACGACAGCAAAGAATGACTAAGAAAGCAATAAAAAAAGGAAAGATAGATTACGAATGTAAACTTGCGCAAAACATAAAAACGGATAGTAAAAGCTTTTACCGATATATAAAACGGAAGAGAGTGACTAAAGTAAATGTTGGTCCCTTAGAAGATGAGAAGGGGGATTTAATAATGGGAAATGTGGAAATGGCTGAGACCTTAAACAATTATTTTGCTTCGATCTTCACAGTGGAAGACACAAAAACCATGCCAAAAATTGCTGGTCACGGGAATGTGGGAAGGGAGGACCTTGAGACAATCACTATCACGAGGGGGGTAGTGCTGGACAGGCTAATGGGACTCAAGGTAGACAAGTCCCCTGGTCCTGATGAAATGCATCCCAAGGTATTAAAAGAGATGGCGGAAGTTAAAGCAGATGCATTCGTTATAATCGACCAAAATTCTCTGGACTCTGGGGAGGTACCATCGGATTGGAAAGCAGCTAATGTAACGCCTCTGTTTAAAAAAGGGGGCAGACAAAAGGCTGGTAACTATAGGCCGTTTAATTTAACATCTGTAGTGGGGAAAATGCTTGAAGCTGTCATTAAGGAAGAAATAGCGGGACATCTTGATAGGAATAGTGCAATCAAGCAGACGCAACATGGATTCATGAAGGGGAAATCATGTTTAACTAATTTACTGGAATTCTTTGAGGATATAACGAGCATGGTGGATAGAGGTGTACCGATGGATGTGGTGTATTTGGATTTCCAAAAGGCATTCGATAAGGTGCCACACAAAAGGTTACTGCAGAAGATAAAGGTACGCGGAGTCAGAATGAATAGCATGAATAGAGAATTGGCTACTAACAGAAAGCAGAGAGTCGGGATAAATGGGTCCTTTTCGGGTTGGAAATCGGTGGTTAGTGGTGTGCCACAGGGATCGGTGCTGGGACCACAACTGTTTACAATATACATAGATGACCTGGAAGAGGGGACAGAGTGTAGTGTAACAAAATTTGCAGATGACACAAAGATTAATGGGAAAGCGAGTTGTGTAGAGGACACAGAGAGGCGGCAAAGAGATTTAGATCGGTTAAGCAAATGGGCTAAGGTTTGGCAGATGGAATACAATGTCGGAAAATGTGAGGTCATCCACCTTGGTAAAAAAAAACAGTAAAAGGGAACATTATTTGAATGGGGAGAAATTACAACATGCTGCGGTGCAGAGGGACCTGGGGGTCCTTGTGCATGAATCCCAAAAAGTTAGTTTGCAGGTGCAGCAGGTAATCAGGAAGGCGAATGGAATGTTGGCCTTCATTGCGAGAGGGATGGAGTACAAAAGCAGGGAGGTCCTGCTGCAACTGTACAGGGTATTGGTGAGGCCGCACCTGGAGTACTGCGTGCAGTTTTGGTCACCTTACCAAAGGAAGGATATCCTAGCTTTGGAGGGGGTATGGAGATGTTTCACGAGATGAGGGGGTTACCTTATGATGATAGATTGAGTAGACTGGTTCTTTACTTGTTGGAGTTCAGAAGGATGAGGAGTGATCTTACAGAAACATTTAAAATAATGAAAGGGATAGACAAGATAGAGGCAGAGAGGTTGTTTCCACTGGTCGGGGAGACTAGAACTAGGGGGCACAGCCTCAAAATACGGGGGAGCCAATTTAAAACCGAGTTGAGAAGGAATTTCTTCTCCCAGAGGGTTGTGAATCTGTGGAATTCTCTGCCCAGGGAAGCAGTTGAGGCTAGCTCATTGAATGTATTCAAGTCACAGATCGATAGATTTTTAACCAGTAAGGGAATTAAGGGTTATGGGGAGCGGGCGGGTAAGTGGAGCTGAGTCCACGGCCAGATCAGCCATGATCTTGTTGAATGGAGGAGCAGCCTCGAGGGGCTAGATGGCCTACTCCTGTTCCTAATTCTTATGTAGGACTGTTAGGCCCAGTATGAAGGGGGCAGGGGCTGAGGTGCAGATTGGATAATTATCAGACTTACCTCAGTGAGCTCGACAGTCGTGAAATTTCCCTCCACCATGAGTCATGGGTGATGGCGGGGGAGGGAGGGGTCCAGGGGTGATGGCTCTCACTGTCGGAGGGGCGGTACTGAGGGAGCGCCGCACTGTCGGAGGGGCAGTACTGAGCGAGCGCCACACTGTCGGAGGGCCAGTACTGAGGGAGCACCGCACTGTCGGAGGGGCAGTACTGAGGGAGCGCCACACTGTCGGAGGGGCAGTACTGAGGGAGTGCCGCACTGTCGGAGGGACAGTACTGAGGGAGTGCCACACTGTCGGAGGGGCAGTACTGAGGGAGCGCCACACTGTCGGAGGGGCAGTACTGAGGGAGTGCCGCACTGTCGGAGGGACAGTACTGAGGGAGTGCCACACTGTCGGAGGGGCAGTACTGAGGGAGCGCCGCACTGTCGGAGGGGCAGTACTGAGGGAGCGCCACACTGTCGGAGAGGCAGTACTGAGGGAGCGCCGCACTGTCGGAGGGGCAGTACTGAGAGAGCGCTGCACTGTCGGAGGGGCAGTACTGAGAGAGCGCCGCACTGTCGGAGGGGCAGTACTGAGGGAGTGCCGCATTGTTGGAGGGGCAGTACTGAGGAAAATGCCGCACTGTCAGAGGGGCAGTACTGAGGGAGAGCCGCACTGTCGGAGGGTCAGCACTGAGGGAGCATCACACTGTCGGAGGGGCAGCACTGAGGGAGCGCCACACTGTCGGAGGGGTAGTACTGAGGGAGCGCCGTACTGTCAGAGGGGCAGTACTGAGGGAGTGCTGTACTGTCGGAGGGGCAGATATTTTTAGTATAAGGGATGTTGCAGAGGTGTGGGGCAGACTGGTTGGGCTGGGTGCTCTTTGCCTTTCCGTTATTGTGCCAACATCCTCGACTGGAACTGGTGGACAACCAGCCCCCTCTGCTGGAACTGCATAGAATTACAACAACAACAAATTCTGTCTTGCTGATAGCTGCGTCACTTTTTCTGACTGCCATTACGTTGTCCCTAATCAGTACAGCGACTTCATCTGCCCTTTCCCCCCTCTTTATCGTTTCTAAATATGTTATACAATGCAGTCATAGAATCATAGCGAAGTTTACAGCCTGCAAGGAGGGCCATTTCATAGAGGCTCCCATAGAAACATATAAAATTCTGACGGGTTTAGACAGGTTAGATGCAGGAAGAATGTTCCCAATGTTGGGGAAGTCCAGAACCAGGGGTCACAGTCTAAGGATAAGGGGTAAGCCATTTAGGACCGAGATGAGGAGAAACTTCTTCACCCAGAGAGTGGTGAACCTGTGGAATTCTCTACCACAGAAAGTTGTTGAGGCCAATTCACTAAATATATTCAAAAGGGAGTTAGATGTAGTCCTTACTACTCGGGGGATCAAGGGGTATGGCGAGAAAGCAGGAATGGGGTACTGAGGGAATGATCAGCCATGACCTTATTGAATGGTGATGCAGGCTCGAAGGGCCGAATGGCCTCCTGCACCTGTTTTCTATGTTTCTATGTTTCCTCAGGCTCCCGATGTATGGTAAATGGTCCGCGTTGGCCAGGGCCGCGCGGTGCGGGGGCCAACCAGCCGGTGGCGGTGTTTGTGGAGGACTCCATGGTCCTGCAATGCGGGCGCCGAGCAGCTGGTGGCGCTATTTCTGGAGGACTCCCTGTGGATCTGCAGTGCGGGGGCCCACCAGCCGGTGGCGGTGTGTGTGGAGGACTCCCTGTGGATCTGCAATGCGGGGGCCCAGCAGCCGGTGGCGGTGTTTGTGGAGGACTCCCTGTGGACCTGCAATGCGGAGGCCCACCAGCCAGTGGCGGTGTATGCGGAGGACTCCCTGTGGATCTGCAATGCGGGCGCCCAGCAGCCGGCGGCGGTGTTTGTGGAGGACACTATGGTCCTGCAATGCGGGCGCCGAGCAGCTGGTGGCGCTATTTTTGGAGGACTCCCTGTGGATCTGCAGTGCGGGGGCCCACCAGCCGGTGGCGGTGTTTGTGGAGGACTCCATGGATCTGCAGTGCGGGCGCACACCAGCTGGTAGCGGTGTGTGTGGAGGACTCCCTGTGGACCTGCAATGCGGGGCCCACCAGCAGGTGGCGGTGTCGGTGTGTGTCTGTATCTGTCTGTGTGTGTGAGAGAGAGATAATGTGTGTGTGTCTGACTGTCCATATCTGTCCTCCCTCTGCCCCTGTGTGTGTGTGTCTCTGTGTGTATGTGACGCTCTGCCTATGTCTGTGTGTGTCTGCCTCAGCTTCGGTCACTTGAGGAAGACCAGGACTTCAAATCTGGCACCAAGCTCATGGTCTACAGGGCTGTAGTAATACCCGCCCTGCTGTATGGCTCAGAGATATGGACTATATACAGCAGACATCTCAAAACACTGGAGAAATACAACCAACGCAGACTCCGCACCAACGTTAGTGTTCTCGCTCAGACCAACATCCCCAGCATCGAAGCTTTGACCACACTCGACCAGCTCCACTGGGCAGGCCACATCATCCGCATGCCCGACCCGAGACTCCTAAAACAAGCGCTCTACTCGGAGCTTCGACACGGCATGCGAGCCCCAGGTGGGCAGAGGAAACGTTATAGGGACATCCTCAAAGCCTCCCTGATAAAGCGCAACATCCCCACCGACACCTGGGAGACCCTGGCCAAAGGCCAGTCCGCCCTAAGTGGAGGAAGTGCATCCGGGAGGGCACTGAGCACCTCGAGTCTCGTCGCCGAGAGCATGCAGAAAACAAGCGCAGACAGAGGAAGGAGCGTGCGGCAAACCAGGCCACCCTTACCTTCAACCACCGTCTGCCCCACCAGTGACAGAGACTGTAGGTCCCGCATTGGTCCCATCAGTCACCTGAGAACTCACTTTTAGAGTGGAAGCAAGTCATCCTCGCCTCCGAGGGACTGCCTATGATGATGATGATGTGTGTGTGTATCTTTTTGTGTCTCTGCATCTGTGTATGCCTGTGTACGTGTCTCTGTCTCTCTCTGTATGGGTGTCTCTGTATCTCTGTGTGTATGTGTGTGTGTGTGTGTGTTTATCCCTCTCTGTGTGTATGTATGTGTCTCTATCTCTGTGTGTGTGTTTATCTGTGTGTGTATATGCGTCTCTGTATCTGCGTGTGTGTCCCTCTGCATCTGTGTGTGTCTCTGTCTCTTTCTGTGTGGGTGTCTCTGTATATGTCTGTGTGTATGTGGAGGTGTGTCTCTGTATCTGTGTATGTGTGTGTGTTTATCACATAGAAACATAGAAAATAGGTGCAGGAGCAGGCCATTCGGCCCTTAAAGCCTGCACCACCATTCAATGAGTTCATAGAAACATAGAAAATAGGTGCAGGAGTAGGCCATTTGGCCCTTCTAGCCTGCACCGCCATTCAATGAGTTCATGGCTGAACATGTAACTTCAGTACCCCATTCCTGCTTTCTCGCCATACCCCTTGATCCCCCTAGTAGTAAGGACTACATCTAAGTCCTTTTTGAATATATTTAGTGAATTGGCCTCAACAACTTTCTGTGGTAGCGAATTCCACAGGTTCACCACTCTCTGGGTGAAGAAGTTTCTCATCATCTCGGTCCTAAATGGCTTACCCCTTATCCTTAGACTGTGACCCCTGGTTCTGGACTTCCCCAACATTGGGAACATTCTTCCTGCATCTAACCTGTCTAAACCCGTCAGAATTTTAAACGTTTCTACGAGATCCCCTCTCATTCTTCTGAACTCCAGTGAATACAAGCCCAGTTGATCCAGTTTTTCTTGATAGGTCAGTCCCGCCATCCCGGGAATCAGTCTGGTGAACCTTCGCTGCACTCCCTCAATAGCAAGAATGTCCTTCCTCAAGTTAGGAGACCAAAACTGTACACAATACTCCAGGTGTGGCCTCACCAAGGCCCTGTACAACTGTACACCTCCCTGCTCCTATACTGAAATCCCCTAGCTATGAAGGCAAACATGCCATTTGCTTTCTTAACCGTCTGCTGTACCTGCATGCCAACCTTCAATGACTGATGTACCATGACACCCAGGTCTCGTTGCACCTCCCCTTTTCCTAATCTGTCACCATTCAGATAATAGCCTGTCTCTCTGCTTTTACCACCAAAGTGGATAACCTCACATTTATCCACATTATTCTTCATCTGCTATGCATTTGCTCACTCACCTAACCTATCCAAGTCGCTCTGCAGCCTCATAGCATCCTCCTCGCAGCTCACACTGCCACCCAACAGCTAGAGCCCCAGCACAGAACCTTGCGATACCCCATTAGTCACTGCCTGCCATTCTGAAAAGTACCCATTTACTTTGCTTCCTGTCTGCCAACCAGTTCTCAATCCACGTCAGCACACTACCCCCAATCCCATGTGCTTTAACTTTGCACATTAATCTCTTGTGTGTGACCTTGTCGAAAGCCTTCTAAAAGTCTAAATACACTACATCAACTGGTTCTCCCTTGTCCACTCTACTGGAAACATCCTCAAAGAATTCCAGAAGATTTGTCAAGCATGATTTCCCTTTCACAAATCCATGCTGACTTGGACCTATCATGTCACCTCTTTCCAAATGCGCTGCTGTGAAATCCTTAATAATTGATTCCATCATTTTACCCACTACTGATGTCAGGCTGACCGGTCTATAATTCCCTATTTTCTCTCTCCCTCCTTTTTTAAAAAGTTGGGTTACATTGGCTACCCTCCACTCGATAGGAACTGATCCAGAGTCTAAGGAATGTTGGAAAATGACTGTCAAATGCATCCACTATTTCCAAGGCCACCTCCTTAAGTACTCTGGGATGCAGACCATCAGGCCCTGGGGATTTATCGGCCTTCAATCCCATCAATTTCTGTGTGTGTGTGTATGTGTATCTGTGTGGGTGTGTGTGTGTGTCTATCTCTCTCTGTCTGCGTGTGTATGTATGAGTCTCTGTATCTCTGTGTGTGTTTATCTGTGTGTGTGTCTCTCTCTATATGTGTGTGTGTCTGTGTGTGTGTGTGTCTCTCTCTCTCTCTCTGTCTCTGTATATATGTGTGTGTGTGTGTGTCACTCTCTGTATATGTGTGTGCGTCTCTCTCTCTCTCTCTCTGTATATGTCTGTGTCTCTCTGTACATGTGTGTGTGTGTCTCTCTCTCTGTATATGTGTATGTGTCTCTCTGTGTAAGAGAGAGAGAGAATCTGTGTCTCTGACTGTCTCTGTATGTGTCTCTCCTTTTGCCCGTGTGTGCGAGAGTCTGTGTGTGTCTCGGTATCTCTATCAGTGCCGATGTCTGTCTCTCTCTCTCTCTGCCTTTGTCTGTCTGTCTGTCTCTCTCTCTCTCTCCCTCTCTCTTTAAGATTATTAATATTTAATTCATGGCTTTCACTCCTGATGCAGACCCGGGAGGCCGGGGATTGACTGGATTATTTCTGAGTGGCAGTCGGTGAGATGAGGCTGAGGGACTGGGACCTGGGTGGCTGGGATAGTGAGGGTGCAGTCCAAGCTGGGAGCAGGGAGAGAGTCCTGGTGGGGTGGGTGAGTGTCTCAGGC
The DNA here is from genome assembly GCF_044704955.1 of Pristiophorus japonicus. NCBI lineage: Eukaryota > Metazoa > Chordata > Chondrichthyes > Pristiophoridae > Pristiophorus > Pristiophorus japonicus. The sequence goes on from NW_027253761.1 coordinate 558,581, forward strand.
CAGAGAGGCTACAGGTCCCGGTCAAAGTTGGGACAGATGCAGTGTTGCACGAGTTTACATTGAGATTTAAACCCTCTGGGAGGAGTTTTTCCACTGAGTAGATGCTGTTTAAAGGCAATCGTTTGAGAATGAATGCATTTTTAACACACAGCTGGGGTGAGGAATCTGGGTGGGAATTGTGCCTACATATTTATAAATTATCTCTTTTTTCAGTGTGAGTCAGTGAGAATAATCTCCTCCAGCCTTGGCTCAATGGGCTGCACTCCCTCCCCTCTGAATCAAATGTTGCGAGTTCCAGTCCCACTCCAGAGACTTGAACACAGAAATCTAGGCCAACCTTCCCAATGTTAGCACTGAGGGAGCGCCGCACTGTCGGAGGGGCAATACTGAGGGAGTGCCGCACTGTCGGAGGGGCAGTACTGAGGGAGTGCCGCACTGTCGGAGGGGCAGTACTGAGGGAGCACCGCACTGTCGGAGGGCCAGTACTGAGGGAGTGACGCACTGTCGGAGGGACAGTACTGAGGGAGCGCCGCACTGTCGGATGGGCTATACTGAGGGAGTGCCGCACTGTCGGAGGGGCTATACTGAGGGAGTGCCGCACTGTCGGAGGGGCTATACTGAGGGAGTGCCGCACTGTCGGAGGGGCTATACTGAGGGAGCGCCGCACTGTCGGAGGGGCAGTACTGAGGGAGCGCCACACTGTCGGAGGGGCAATACTGAGGGAGTGCCGCACTGTCGGAGGGGCAGTACTGAGGGAGCACCGCACTGTCGGAGGGCCAGTACTGAGGGAGTGACGCACTGTCGGAGGGACAGTACTGAGGGAGCGCCGCACTGTCGGATGGGCTATACTGAGGGAGTGCCGCACTGTCGGAGGGGCTATACTGAGGGAGTGCCGCACTGTCGGAGGGGCTATACTGAGGGAGCGCCGCACTGTCGGAGGGGCTATACGGAGGGAGTGCCGCACTGTCGGAGGGACGGTACTGAGGGAGCGCCGCACTGTCGGAGGGGCAGTACTGAGGGAGCTCCGTACTGTCGGAGGGGCAGTACTGAGGGAGCGCCGCACTGTCGGAAGGGCAGTACTCAGGGAGTGCCGCACTGTCGGAGGGGCGGTACTGAGGGAGCGCCGCACTGTCGGAGGGGCGGTACTCAGGGAATGCCGCACTGTCTGAGGGGCGGTACTGAGGGAGCGCCGCACTGTCGGAGGGGTGGTACTGAGGGAGTGCCGCACTGTCGGAGGGGCGGTACTCAGGGAGTGCCGCACTGTCGGAGGGGCGGTACTGAGGGAGCGCCGCACTGTCGGAGGGGCAGTACTGAGGGAGCACCGCACTGTCGGAGGGGCAGTACTGAGGGAGTGCCGCACTGTCGGAGGGGCGGTACTCAGGGAGTGCCGCACTGTCGGAGGGGCAGTGCTGAGGGAGCACCGCACTGTCGGTGGTGGCATCTTTCAGCTGAGACATTAAACCGAGGCCCTGTCTGTCCTCTCAGGTGGATGTTAAGGATCCCACGGCCACTATTTAAAGAAGAGCAGCATGGTTATCGTAGAAAAACATTGTCTCAAGTGTGACTGGAGACTGCGAGTAAACAAGATGAATGAGCAGATAATGTGATTTATTTGAGATGTTTGCACATAGTGGGGCCTTTAATAAGATCCGGACAGGAACAGCAATCTGCAGAAGCAGCGACATATCTCGAACCTCCTCTTATTAAGGAAAGCAAGCCAATGGGTGCCAAGCACAAAGGAAGTGTAGAGTACAAAATCAAGGAAGTTATGATGAACCTGTATAAAACACTGGTTCGGCTCCAATTGGAGTATTGTATCCAATTCTGGGCACCGCACTTTAGGAAGGATGTGAAGGCCTTAGAGAGGGTGCGGAGGAGATTGACAAGAATGGTTCCAGGGGAATGAGGGACTTCAGTTACTTGGAGAGACTGGAGAAGCTGGGGTTGTTCTCCTTGGAGCAGAGAAAGTTGAGAGGAGATTTGATGGAGGTGTTCGAAACCATGAGAGTCTGGACTGAGTAGATCGAGAGAAACTGTTCCCATTAGAGGAAGGGTTGAGAACCAGAGGACACAGATTTAAGATGATTGACAGAGGAACCAAAGCCAATGTAAGAAACCACTTTTTTACGCAGCGAGTGGTTAGGATCAGGAATGTAGATGTGGTGTGGTGTATACAGACATTTGGAAAAGCATGATTCAATCAAGCAGAGTCAGCATGGTTTTATGAAATGGAAATCATGTTTGACAAATTTACTGGAGTTCTTTGAGGCTGTAATGAGCAAGCTGGATAAAGGGGGAACCAGTGGATGTGGTGTATTTGGATTTCCAGAAGGCATTCGATAAGGTGCCACATAAAAGGTTACTGCACAAGATAAAAGTTCACGGGGTTGGGGGTAATATATTAGTAATGATAGAGGATTGGCTAAGTAACAGAAAACAGAGTCGGGATAAATGGGTCATTTTCCGGTCAGCAAACAGTGACTAGTGGGGTGCTGCAGGGATCGGTGCTGGGTCCTCACCTATTTACAATCTAGATTAATGATTTGGATGAAGGGACCGAGTGTAATGTAGCCAAGTTTGCTGATGTTACAAAGATGGGCGGGAAAGCAAATTGTGAGGACACAAAAAATGTACAAAGGGATTTAGACAGGCTAAGTGGTTAACAGCAGGAAGGGGTAACAGCAGGCGGTTAAGAAGCAAATGGCATGTTGGCCTTCATAGCGAGGGGATTTGAGTACAGGGGCAGGGAGGTGTTACTACAGTTATACAGGGCCTTGGTGAGGCCACACCTGGAGTATTGTGTGCAGTTTTGGTCTCCTAACTTGAGGAAGGACATTCTTGCTATTGAGGGAGTGCAGCGAAGGTTCATCAGACTGATTCCCGGGATGGCGGGACTGACATATCAAGAAAGACTGGATCAACTGGGCTTGTATTCACTGGAGTTCAGAAGAATGAGGGGGGATCTCATAGAAACGTTTAAAATTCTGACGGGTTTAGACAGGTTAGATGCAGGAAGAATGTTCCCAATGTTGGGGAAGTCCAGAACCAGGGGTCACAGTCTAAGGATAAGGGGTAAGCCATTTAGGACCGAGCTGAGGAGAAACTTCTTCACCTAGAGAGTGGTGAACCTGTGGAATTCTCTACCACAGAAAGTTGTTGAGGCCAATTCACTAAATATATTCAAAAAGGAGTTAAATGTAGTCCTTACCACTAGGGGGATCAAGGGGTATGGCGAGAAAGCAGAAATGGGGTACTGAATTTGCATGTTCAGCCATGAACTCATTGAATGGTGGTGCAGATCTCGAAGGGCCGACTGGCCTACTCCTGCACCTATTTTCTATGTTTCTATGTTTCTATATATTGTTTTATCAATGAAGAACCAAGAACAGCAAATTATTTCTCATCTAATTTCACCCCAGGACTGAGCCACTGACCATCGAATGTCCCCAAATCTACACTCAGTGTTCACCCAGGGACTGAGATACCCCATGGTATCTCCCACTGACCATCCAGTGTCCCCACCATCTACACTCAGTGTTCACCTGGGGACTGAGATACCCATGGTATCTCTCACTGACCATCCAGTGTCTCTGACCATCTACACTCAGTGTTCAGCCAGGGACTGAGATACCCCATGGTATCTCTCACTGACCATCGAATGTCCCCACCATCTACACTCAGTGTTCACCCAGGGACTGAGATACCCCAAGGTATCTCCCACTGACCATCCAGTCCCACCCTCTACACTCAGTGTTCACCCGGGGACTGAGATACCCCATGGTATCTCCCACTGACCATCCAGTGTCTCTGACTATCTACACTCAGTGTTCAGCCAGGGACTGAGATACCCCATGGTATCTCTCACTGACCATCGAATGTCCCCACCATCTACACTCAGTGTTTACCCAGGGACTGAGATACCCATGAGGTCTGTCTGTGAGCAGTGAGTTGGAGGGGAGGCTGAGCTGGGAGACAGATGGAAACCTGGTTTAGAGAAGGAGGAAAGGATCCAGGTTTAATTTGGGGAATTGTCTACCAGGGCGGAGAGTGAGACTGAGGTTATTGGTGCTTTGGGGGGTACACGCCGCTGTGTAACATTAACTGTGCTTTATATTAACATTAAATATCTTTCTGTCACTCAGTCGCAGACTCCGCACTCACTGACCCGTGTGTAAATCACACAGTCCTGGACCAGTCCTGGAGAAGCACAGATTGTAATGGGACTGAGTGCATCGGAACTCTTCAGTGTGATGGGGATCTTGTCCAAGGATGGTATAGATTTAAAAGGTAACGTGAGGGGAAAATGACAGATAACTAGTCAATAAGCCAGGAGTAAATGTAGAAAAGAGAGCAGAGTGTGGGATTAGGAAGCGGTTGTGTAGAGAGAGCGGGATCATCAGTCAGAGCAATGGGGCAGGGTGTGAGTGGAGACAGGGAAAGGGGAACGGCTTCGATCAGTTGATCATTGAATCAGTTCAGGGGCTGACTCTGATTGTTGTTTCAGTTCTGGCGGATGGAAGATTCCAGAGACTGTGATCTCAGACACTCACTGCTCCACATGGGCCCCCGGCTGGTTAAACGGTACTGTCAGACTTTATAATCTCAGATTTACATTCACTGACCAGCACTGTTCACCTCGGTTACATTCTTCAATATTTATAATCCTCATTTCTGGAGCTCATCCCACCGTGGGCCAGGGAGAAGCGACGAGGACAGTTTGTTTTAACTGGGCTGGAAATCGCTGCTTCAAGACCTGGGAGATAAAGATCAAAAACTGCACCAGTTACTACGTTTACCGGTTGAAGCCGACAAGCACCGGTTGCGATGCTTATTGCACAGGTACATTGCGGAATGTGAATGGCCCAGAAGAGTGACTCTGGGATGTCCCGTGTCACCCACCCACAGCAATAAGACAGTTACACGCGGCGGACCTCCCCTGGTTGTAAGGGACACCACAGACAAAGGACCTGAAACACAAAGTGGTCTTTTCAGCCAAGCTCCAGGGAGCTGAATCAGACACTGTGTGTGTCGGACACTGTTCCCTGTGGTGTCCACTGATGGTGATAGACTTCAGTGTAGCCCTGGGCACCCCACCCTCCCTCTCCAGGCGTTACAGGTCACGGGGAGTGGGATTGGGATATTCGGGGTTATAGAAAGACTGGTGTCTGGCAATCTCCGGACACTAGTACCAGTCTTATGGCCTGATCTGGTGTTCTCCACTCTGCACGCTCCCAAGTCTCTCTTCCTTTATTACAGACCCAGAGACATCCCCAACTCAGGGGCCCGAGGATCAATCGACTCGTGAAACCACTGACCATCCATCCACTATCCCAGGGGGGTCTACACCCTCAGGTATCTGCCTTGTGGGGTCCATTCTACACAGACTGCTCACCCAGTGTAACTGCTGAAATCCTCAGTCCCAGAGATTCATCCATCTGTTACTGAGGGGAGTGGTTTGCAGTGACTGGGGGGCGAGGGATTGTAATATTCTGGGTTATATAAAGACTGGTATCTGACATTCTCTGGATATAGCATCAGCCTGATGGCCTGTTCTGTCATTCTCCACTCTCCCATGTCTCTCTTCCTTTATTACAGACCCAGAGACATCCCCAACTCAGGGGCCTGAGGATCAATCGACTTTCCAATCCACTGACCATCCATCCACTATCCCATGAAGGAAGATACAAATAACCTTCCGAAGGTACTAGGGGACAGTGGGTCGAGTGAGAAGAAGGAACTGAAGGATATCCTTATTAGGCGGGAAATTGTGTTAGGGAAATTGATGGGATTGAAGTCCGATAAATCCCCGGGGCCTGAGAAGCAGTTGATGTGGTGTATTTGGACTTTCAGAAGGCTTTCAACAAGGTCCCACACAAGAGATTAATGTGCAAAATTAAAGCATATGGGATTGCGGGTAGTGTGCTGACATGGATTGAGAACTGGTTGGCAGACAGGAAGCAAAGAGTAGAAGTAAATGGGTACTTTTCAGAATGGCAGGCAGTGACTAGTGGGGTACCGCAAGGTTCTGTGCTGGGGTCCCAGCTGTTTACATTGTACATTAATGATTTAGACGAGGGGATTAAATGTAGTATCTCCAAATTTGCGGAAGACACTATGTTGGGTGGCAGTGTGAGCTGCGAGGAGGATGTTATGAGGCTGCAGAGTGGCTTGAATAGGTTAGGTGAGTGGGTAAATGCATGGCAGATGAAGTATAATGTGGATAAATGTGAGGTTATCCACTTTGGTGGTAAAAACAGAGAGACAGACTATTATCTGAATGGTGACAGATTAGGAAAAGGGGAGGTGCAACGAGACCTGGGTGTCATGGTACATCAGTCATTGAAGGTTGGCATGCAGGTACAGCAGGCGGTTAAGAAAGCAAATGGCAAGTTGGCCTTCATAGCGAGGGGATTTGAGAACAGGGGCAGGGAGGTGTTACTACAGTTGTACAGGGCCTTGGTGAGGCCACACCTGGAGTATTGTGTACAGTTTTGGTCTCCTAACTTGAGGAAGGACATTCTTGCTATTGAGGGAGTGCAGCGAAGGTTCACTAGACTGATTCGCGGGATGGCGGGACTGACATATCAAGAAAGACTGGATCAACTGGGCTTGTATTCACTGGAGTTCAGAAGAATGAGAGGGGACCTCATAGAAACGTTTAAAATTCTGACGGGTTTAGACAGGTTAGATGCAGGAAGAATGTTCCCAATGTTGGGGAAGTCCAGAACCAGGGGTCACAGTCTAAGGATAAGGGGTAAGCCATTTAGGACCGAGATGATGAGAAACTTCTTCACCCAGAGAGTGGTGAACCTGTGGAATTCTCTATCACAGAAGGTTGTTGAGGCCAATTCACTAAATATATTTTAAAAAGAGTTAGATGTAGTCCTTACTACTAGGGGGATCAAGGGGTATGGCGAGAAAGCAGGAATGGGGTACTGAAGTTGCATGTTCAGCCATGAACTCATTGAATGGCGGTGCAGGCGCGAAGGGCCGAATGGCCTATTCCTGCACCTATTTTCTATGTTTCTATGTTTCTATGATAGTCTGCATCCCAGAGTACTCAAGGAAGTGGCCCTAGAAATAGTGGGTGCATTGGTCGTCGGCAGCAGTCGGGAGCAGCATCGAGGAGGTCCGTTGGTGAGGCCTATAAAAGGCACAGCAGGGAGTCCGGGGCCCAGCGTCGGCGGCACTCAGGAGCAGCGTCAAGGAGGTGCGTGGAGAGGCGTGACTTGTGCAGCTACAGGGATAAGGCAAAAAGAAGTAGAAAGAAACAGAAAGGTGACATCACAGCCAAGGGGGTAAGTGATTAGCTGGTGATTGGTGAGTAGTTTTTCTTTTTTCTCTTCTATAACAGTGAGTAAACTTTAGCATTGTTGTTGGTTATCTAAGGGTTAAGTCATGGCAGGAGAGCTCGGTCACGTGATATGCTCCTCCTGTACCATGTGGGAACTCAGGGACGACACCAGTGTTCCTGACGACTACGTGTGCGGGAAGTGTATCCGCCTCCAGCTCCTGACGGACCGCGTTGCGGAGTTGGAGCTGAGGGTGGATTCACTCTGGAGCATCCACGATGCTGAGAATGACGCGAGTAGCACGTGTAGCGAGTTGGTTGTACCGCAGGTGAAGGGTCCACAGCCAGATAGGGAATGGAAGACCAGCAGGAAGAGCAGTGCAAGGAACAGTACCCAAAGCAGTGTATCTGTTTTGCAGGGGGATGACCACAGGGGAGGGCAGCAGCAGCCAAGTTCATGGCACCGTGGCTGGCTCTGTTGTACAGGAGGGCAGGAAAAAGAGTGGGAGAGCGATAGTGATAGGGGATTCAATTGTAAGGGGAATAGATAGGCGTTTCTGCGGCCGCAACCGAGACTCCAGGATGGTATGTTGCCTCCCTGGTGCAAGGGTCAAGGATGTCTCGGAGCGGGTGCAGGACATTCTAAAAAGGGAGGGAGAACAGCCAGTTGTCGTGGTGCACATTGGTACCAACGACATAGGTAAAAAACGGGATGAGGTCCTACGAAACGAATTTAAGGAGCTAGGAGCTAAATTAAAAAGGAGGACCTCAAAAGTAGTAATCTCGGGATTGCTACCAGTGCCACGTGCTAGTCAGAGTAGGAATCGCAGATGAATACGTGGCTTGAGCAGTGGTGCAGCAGGGAGGGATTCAAATTGGGGCATTGGAACCGGTTCTGGGGGAGGTGGGACCAGAACCAATGTCCTAGGGGGAGTGTTTGCTCGTGCTGTTGGGGTGGAGTTAAACTAATATGGCAGGGGGATGGGAACCAATGCAGGGAGACAGAGGGAAACAAAAAGGAGACAAAAGCAAAAGACAGAAAGGAGATGAGGAAAAGTGGAGGGCAGAGAAACCCAAGGCAAAGAACAAAAAGGGCCACTGTACAGCAAAATTCTAAAAGGACAAAGGGTGTTAAAAAAACAAGCCTGAAGGCTTTGTGTCTTAATGCAAGGAGTATCCGTAATAAGGTGGATGAATTAACTGTGCAAATAGATGTTAACAAATATGATGTGATTGGGATTACAGAGACGTGGCTCCAGGATGATCAGGGCTGGGAACTCAACATCCAGGGGTATTCAACATTCAGGAAGGATAGAATAAAAGGAAAAGGAGGTGGGGTAGCATTGCTGGTTAAGGAGGAGATTAATGCAATATTTAGGAAGGACATTAGCTTGGATGATGTGGAATCTATATGGGTAGAGCTGCAGAATACCAAAGGGCAAAAAATGTTAGTGGGAGTTGTGTACAGACCTCCAAACAGTAGTAGTGATGTTGGGGAGGGCATCAAACAGGAAATTAGGGGTGCATGCAATAAAGGTGCAGCAGTTATAATGGGTGACTTTAGTATACACATAGATTGGGCTAACCAAACTGGAAGCAATACGGTGGAGGAGGATTTCCTGGAGTGCATAAGGGATGGTTTTCTAGACCAATATGTCGAGGAACCAACTAGGGGGGAGGCCATCTTAGTCTGGGTGTTGTGTAATGAGAGAGGATTAATTAGCAATCTCGTTGTGCGAGGCCCCTTGGGGAAGAGTGACCATAATATGGTGGAATTCTGCATTAGGATGGAGAATGAAACAGTAAATTCAGAGACCATGGTCCAGAACTTAAAGAAGGCTAACTTTGAAGGTATGAGGCGTGAATTGGCCAGGATTGATTGGCAAATGATACTTAAGGGGTTGACTGTGGATGGGCAATGGCAGACATTTAAAGACCGCATGAATGAACTACAACAATTGTACATCCCTGTCTGGCGTAAAAATAAAAAAGGGAAGGTGGCTCAACCGTGGCTATCAAGGGAAATCAGGGATAGTATTAAAGCCAAGGAAGTGGCATATAAATTGGCCAGAAATAGCAGCGAACCCGGGGACTGGGAGAAATTTAGAACTCAGCAGAGGAAGACAAAGGGTTTGATTAGGGCAGGGAAAATGGAGTACGAGAAGAAGCTTGCAGGGAACATTAAGACGAATTGCAAAAGTTTCTATAGGTATGTAAAGAGAAAAAGGTTCGTAAAGACAAACGTAGGTCCCCTGCAGTCAGAATCAGGGGAAGTCATAATGGGGAACAAAGAAATGGCGGACCAATTAAACAAGTACTTTGGTTCGGTATTCACTAAGGAGGACATTAACAACCTTCCGGATATAAGAGGGGTCAGAGGGTCTAGTAAGGAGGAGGAACTGAGGGAAATCCTTATTAGTCGGGAAATTGTGTTGGGGAAATTAATGGGATTGAAGGCCGATAAATCCCCAGGGCCTGATGGACTGCATCCCAGAGGACTTAAGGAGGTGGCCTTGGAAATAGCGGATGCATTGACAGTCACTTTCCAACATTCCATTGACTCTGTAAATACTGACACACTCCCGGGCACCTCCTGTAAATACAGACACACTCTCCCAGAGACGCCCTGTAAATACTGACACACTCCCGGGGATCCCCTGTAAATACATACACACTCTCCCAGAGACTCCCTGTAAATACTGGCACACTCCTGGAGACCCCCAGTAAATACTGGCACACTCCCGGATACCCCCTGTAAATACTGACACACTCTCTCAGGGACTCCCTGTAAATACTGACACACTCCCGGGGACCCCCTGTAAATACATACACACTCTCCCAGAGACTCCCTGTAAATACTGGCACACTCCTGGAGACCCCCTGTAAATACTGGCACACTCCCGGGAACTCCCTGTAAATACTGGCACACTCCCGGGAACTCCCTGTAAATACTGACATACTCCCGGGAACCCCCTGTAAATACTAACACACTCCCGGGGGAACCCCCTGTAAATACTGACACACTCCCAGGGACCTCCTGTACATACTGACACACTCCCGGGGACCCCTGTAAATAATGACACACTCCTGGGGACCCCCTGTAAACACTGACACACTCCCGGGGACCCCCTGTAAATTATGACACATTCCCATGACCACCTGTAAATACTAACACACTCCCAGGGACCCCCCGTGAATATTGACACACTCCCAGGGACCCCCTGTAAATAGTGACACACTCCCGGTGACCCCCTGTAAATACTGACACACTCCCGGGAACTCCCTGTGAATACTGACACATTCCCGGGGACCCCCTGTAAATACTGACTCACCCCTAGGGGACTCCCTGTAATTATTGACACACTCCCGTGACCGCATGTAAATACTGATAGACACCCGGGGACCCCCTATAAATACTGACACATTACTGTGGAACCTATGTAAATATTGGCACAGTCCCGGAACCCCCTGTTAACACTGACACACTCCCGGGGACCTCCGTGTAAATACGGACACAATCTCGGGGACCCCCTGTAAATACTGACACACTCCCGGTGACACCCTGCAAATACTGACACACTCACGGGGACAACCTGTAAACACTGATAAACTTCCGGGGACCCTCTGTAAATACTGACACACTCCCGGGGACCCCCTGTAAATACTCACACACTTACTAGGACCCCCAGTCAATACTGACATACACCCGGTGACCAAATGTAATTAATGACACACTCCTAGAGACCTTCTGTAAATAGTAACACTCTCTCGGGGACCCCCTTTAAATACTGACATGCTCAAGGGGAACCCCTGTAAATACTGCCACACTCCCGGTGACCCCCTGTAAATACTGACACACTCCCAGGGACACTCTGTAAATACTGACACACTCCCAGGGACCCCCTGTAAATACTGACACACTCCCGGGGACACCCTGTAAATACTGACACCCTCCCAGAGACCCCCTGTAAATACTGACACACTCACGGGGAGCCCCTGTTAATACCGACACACTCACAGGGACCCCCTGTCAATACAGACGCACTCCTCCGGACACCCTGTAAACACTGACACACCCCCGGCGACCCCCTGTAAATATTGACACACCCCCGGGGACCCCCTGTAAATACTGACACATTCCCAGGGACCCCCTGTAAATAGTGACACATTCCCTTGGGACAAGCTGTAAATACTGACACACTCCCGGGGACCCCCTGTAAATACTGACACACTCCCAGGGACCCCCTGTAAATAGTGACACATTCCCAGAGACCCCTTGTAAATACTGACACACTCCCAGGGACTCCCTGTAGATACTGGCACACTCCCGGGGATCCCCTGTAAATAGTGACACACGCCCAGGGAGCCCCTGTAAATACTGACACACTCCCGGAGACCCCCTGTAAATACTGACACACCCCCGGGGACCCCCTGTAAATACTGGCACACTCCTGGAGACCCCCAGTAAATACTGGCACACTCCCGGATACCCCCTGTAAATACTGACACACTCTCTCAGGGACTCCCTGTAAATACTGACACACTCCCGGGGACCCCCTGTAAATACATACACACTCTCCCAGAGACTCCCTGTAAATACTGGCACACTCCTGGAGACCCCCTGTAAATACTGGCACACTCCCGGGAACTCCCTGTAAATACTGGCACACTCCCGGGAACTCCCTGTAAATACTGACATACTCCCGGGAACCCCCTGTAAATACTAACACACTCCCGGGGGAACCCCCTGTAAATACTGACACACTCCCAGGGACCTCCTGTACATACTGACACACTCCCGGGGACCCCTGTAAATAATGACACACTCCTGGGGACCCCCTGTAAACACTGACACACTCCCGGGGACCCCCTGTAAATTATGACACATTCCCATGACCACCTGTAAATACTAACACACTCCCAGGGACCCCCCGTGAATATTGACACACTCCCAGGGACCCCCTGTAAATAGTGACACACTCCCGGTGACCCCCTGTAAATACTGACACACTCCCGGGAACTCCCTGTGAATACTGACACATTCCCGGGGACCCCCTGTAAATACTGACTCACCCCTAGGGGACTCCCTGTAATTATTGACACACTCCCGTGACCGCATGTAAATACTGATAGACACCCGGGGACCCCCTATAAATACTGACACATTACTGTGGAACCTATGTAAATATTGGCACAGTCCCGGAACCCCCTGTTAACACTGACACACTCCCGGGGACCTCCGTGTAAATACGGACACAATCTCGGGGACCCCCTGTAAATACTGACACACTCCCGGTGACACCCTGCAAATACTGACACACTCACGGGGACAACCTGTAAACACTGATAAACTTCCGGGGACCCTCTGTAAATACTGACACACTCCCGGGGACCCCCTGTAAATACTCACACACTTACTAGGACCCCCAGTCAATACTGACATACACCCGGTGACCAAATGTAATTAATGACACACTCCTAGAGACCTTCTGTAAATAGTAACACTCTCTCGGGGACCCCCTTTAAATACTGACATGCTCAAGGGGAACCCCTGTAAATACTGCCACACTCCCGGTGACCCCCTGTAAATACTGACACACTCCCAGGGACACTCTGTAAATACTGACACACTCCCAGGGACCCCCTGTAAATACTGACACACTCCCGGGGACACCCTGTAAATACTGACACCCTCCCAGAGACCCCCTGTAAATACTGACACACTCACGGGGAGCCCCTGTTAATACCGACACACTCACAGGGACCCCCTGTCAATACAGACGCACTCCTCCGGACACCCTGTAAACACTGACACACCCCCGGCGACCCCCTGTAAATATTGACACACCCCCGGGGACCCCCTGTAAATACTGACACATTCCCAGGGACCCCCTGTAAATAGTGACACATTCCCTTGGGACAAGCTGTAAATACTGACACACTCCCGGGGACCCCCTGTAAATACTGACACACTCCCAGGGACCCCCTGTAAATAGTGACACATTCCCAGAGACCCCTTGTAAATACTGACACACTCCCAGGGACTCCCTGTAGATACTGGCACACTCCCGGGGATCCCCTGTAAATAGTGACACACGCCCAGGGAGCCCCTGTAAATACTGACACACTCCCGGAGACCCCCTGTAAATACTGACACACCCCCGGGGACCCCCTGTAAATACTGACACACTCCCAGGGACCCCCTGTAAATAGTGACACATTCCCTTGGGACAACCTGTAAATACTGACACACTCCCGGGGACCCCCTGTAAATACTGACACACTCCCAGGGACCCCCTGTAAATAGTGACACATTCCCTTGGGACAACCTGTAAATACTGACACACTCCCGGGGACCCCCTGTAAATACTGACACACTCCCGGGGACCCCCTGGAAATACTGACACACTCCCAGAGACCCCTTGTAAATACTGACACACTCCCAGGGACCCCCTGTAAATACTCACACACACCCGGGGACCCCCTGTAAATACTGACACACTCCCGGGGATCCCCTGTAAATACTGACACACTCCCAGGAACCCCCTGTAGATACTGGCACACTCCCGGGGATCCCCTGTAAATAGTGACACACGCCCAGGGAGCCCCTGTAAATACTGACACACTCCCGGAGACCCCCTGTAAATACTGACACACTCTCCCAGGGAGCCCCTGTAAATACTGACACACTCCTGGGGACCCCCTGTAAATACTGACACTCCTGGGGACCCCCTGTAAATACTGACACAATCCCGGGGACCCCTGTAAATACTGACACACTCCCGAGGACCCCCTGTAAACACTGACACACTCCCGGAGACCCTCTGTAAATACTGACACACTCTCCCAGGGAGCCCCTGTAAATACTGACACACTCCCGGGGACCCCCTGTAAATACAGACACACTCCCGGGAACCCCCTGTAAACACTGACACAATCCCGGAGACCCCCTTTAAATATTGACACACTCTAGGTAACTCCCTATAATTACTGACACACTCCCGGGGACCCCCTGGAAATATTGACACACTCCCAGAGACCCCCTGTAAATACTGACACTCCCGGGGACCCCCTGTAAATACTGACACACTCCCGCGGACCCCCTGTAAATACTGACACACTCCCGAGGACCCCCTGTAAACACTGACACACACTCCTGGAGACCCTCTGTAAATACTGCCACACTCCCGGGGACTTCTGTAAATACTGACACACTCCCGGGGACCCCCTGTAAATACAGACACACTCCCGGGAACCCCCTGTAAACACTGACATACTCCCGGAGACCCCCTTTAAATACTGACACACTCTAGGTAACTCCCTGTAAATACTGACACACTCCCGGCGATCCCCTGTAACTACTGACACACTCCCGGGGACCCCCTGTAAATACTGACACACTCCAGTGCAGCCCCTATAAATGCTGGCACACCCCCGGAGACTCCCTGTAAATACTGGCACACTCCCGGAGACCCCCTGTAAATACTGGCACACTCCCGGGGACCCCCTGTAAATACTGACACACATAGAAACATAGAAACATAGAAAATAGGTGCAGGAGTAGGCCATTCGGCCCTTCGAGCCTGCACCGCCATTCAATGAGGTCATGGCTGAACATGCAACTTCAGTACCCCATTCCTGCTTTCTCGCCATACCCCTGATCCCCCTAGTAGTAAGGACTACATCGAACTCCTTTTTGAATATATTTAGTGAATTGGCCTCAACAACTTTCTGTGGTAGCGAATTCCACAGGTTCACCACTCTCTGGGTGAAGAAGTTTCTCATCATCTCAGTTAGACTGGGACCCCTGGTTCTGGACTTCCCCAACATTGGGAACATTCTTCCTGCATCTAACCTGTCTAAACCCATCAGAATTTTAAACGTTTCTATGAGATCCCCTCTCATTCTTCTGAACTCCAGTGAATATAAGCCCAGTTGATCCAGTCTTTCTTGATATGTCAGTCCCGCCATCCCGGGAATCAGTCTGGTGAACTTTCGCTGCACTCCCTCAACAGCAAGAATGTCCTTCCTCAAGTTAGGAGACCAAAACTGTACACAATACTACAGGTGTGGCCTCACCAAGGCCCTGTACAACTGTAGTAACACCTCCCTGCCCCTGTACTCAAATCCCCTCGCTATGAAGGCCAACTTGCCATTTGCTTTCTTAACCGCCTGCTGTACCTGCATGCCAACCTTCAATGACTGATGTACCATGACACCCAGGTCTCGTTGCACCTCCCCTTTTCCTAATCTGTCACCATTCAGATAATAGTCTATCTCTCTGTTTTTACCACCAAAGTGGATAACCTCACATTTATCCACATTATGTGCCCAAGTTTCGAGCCGCGCCTAGAACGGCGCAGTCCCGACCTGGACGCCCATTTTTCGCGCCACAAAGTGTGCCTAAAAAAAACTTCCAGATTCTCCAGCTCCCTGCAGGTCGTTTGCAGCTTGGCGCAGCGCAGCAGGAGCTGTAGGGGGCGGAGCCAGGTCCCTGCGCTGAAAACAATGCCGGGACCTCTGCACATGCGCTCTGCAGTGGGCACACATGTGCAGTAGCTCCAGGCGCCCAAAACTGTGTGGGAGGGGCCCGAAGCACGCAGCCCCTAGCCCTGGCCCAATGGCCTCACTGGGGCTTCGTGAATAAGGCTCCTCCCACGGCCAGCTCCTGCTTCCTCCCGACCCGACTCGACTCCCGCTTCCCCCCCCCCCCCCCGCCCCCGGACTGGACCCGACACCAACCCGACTCCCGCTTCCCCACCCCCTCCCCGACTGGACCCGACTTGACCTCCCTCCCCCCAACCTGACCTCCCTCTCCCTCCCTCCCCCCGACCCGAACCAAACCGACCTCACTCCCACCATCCCCCCGACCCCGACCCGTGCTCCCGACTCCGACCCGCGCTCCCCCCAACCCGACCCGCGCTCCCCCCAACCCGACCCGCGATCCCGACCCGACCCAACGCCACCTACCTGTAAATCTGGTGCTGGGGACGGGCCCTGCCCGAAGTCTTGGGCCCGGCCCGTTCAGCCTCCCTCCCCCATCTCCTTTCCCCCCCATCTCCTTTCCCCCCTTCTCCTTTCCCCCCCTTTTTCTTTCCCCCCCATCTCCTTTCCCCCCGCCCCCCCCCAGTGTGTCTCTTTCAGTGTCTCTATCTCTCTGTCTGTCTGTCTGTGTGTCTTTCATTCTCTGTCTGTCAGTGTCTGTGTTTCTGACAGCGAGGGGAGGGGTAGGAGGGGGGTAGAGGGAGAGAGGGGGGAGCAGAGGGAGGGAAGGGGGAGGGATGGGGGAGAAGAGGGAGACGGGGAGGAGTGAGAAGGGGAGGGGGAGAAGGGGGAGGGGGGGAGGAGGAAAAGCGGGGGGGGAAGAAAAAGGGGGCTCCCGATGCTGCAGTCGGGAAGTAGAAAATGTTTTATTTATTGATTTAAAAAAAAATTATTTCTTATTAATTTTTTTTGATTGATTTATTGGTTGATTTATTGATGCTTTTATCATTTATTATTGATGATGGCTCTTTATTTGTAAAACTGAAGTGTTTAATGTTTGTAAACTTCCCTTTAAACGCCACCTCCCCCATTCCCTACGCCTGATTTGTAACCTACGCCTGATTTTCTAAAGTGCAGACAAGGTTTTTTCGAGCGTACAAAAATCTTCACTTACTCCATTCTAAGTTAGTTTGGAGTAAGTTTTCACTGACGAAACTTTGAAACCAGGCGTAAGTGGCCGGACACGCCCCCTTTTGAAAAAATAATTCTGTTCCAAAGTGAAACTGTTCGAACTGACTAGAACTGGAGCAAACTAAATGGCGAGAATTCCGATTTCTAAGATACTCCGTTCTACACCAGTTGCTCCTAAAAATCAGGAGCAAATCATGGCAAAACTTGGGGCCTATACTTCATCTGCCATGCATTTGCCCACTCACCTAACCTATCCAAGTCACTCTGCAGCCTCATAGCATCCTCCTCGCAGCTCACACTGCCACCCAACTTAGTGTCATCCGCAAATTTGGAGATACTACATTTAATCCCCTCGTCTAAATCATTAATGTACAATGTAAACAGCTGGGGCCCAGCACAGAACCTTGTGGTACCCCACTAGTCACTGCTTGCCATTCTGAAAAGTACCCATTTACTCCAACTCTTTGCTTCCTGTTTGCTTCCTGTCTCAATCCACGTCAGCACACTATCCCCAATCCCATGTGCTTTAACTTTGCACATTAATCTCTTGTGTGGGACCTTGTCGAAAGCCTTCTGAAAGTCCAAATACACCACACACACTCCCGGGAACTCCCAGTAAATACTGACACACTCTCCCAGAGACTCCCTTTAAATACTGGCACACTTCCAGAGACCCCCTGTAAATGCTGGCACACTCCCAGGGACCCCCTGTAAATACTGACACACTCCCAGGGACCCCCTGTAAATACTGACACGCTCCCGGGGACCCCCTGTAAATACTGACACACTCCCGGGAACTCCCTTTAAATACGGGCACACTCCCGGGGACCCCCTGTAAATACTGACACACTTCCGGAGACCCTCTGTAAATACTGACACATTCCCAGGGACCCCCTGTATATACTGACACACTCCCAGAGACCCCCTGTAAATGCTGGCACAATCCCGGGAACTCCCTTACTCCCTTTAAATACTGACATACTCCCAGGAACTCCCTGTAAATACTGACACACTCCCGGGGATCCCCTGTAAATACTGACACACTCCTGGGGACCCACTGTAAATACTGACACACTCCCGAGGACCCCCTGTATATACTAACACACTCCCAGAGACCCCCTGTAAATGCTGCCACAATCCCGGGAACTCCCTTTAAATACGGACAAACTCCCGGGGACTCCCTGTAAATACTGACACACTCCCGGGGACCCCCTGTAAATACTGACACACTCCCAGGGACCCCTGTAAACACTGACACACTCCTGGGGACCCCCTGTAAATACTGACACACTCCCGGGGACACCCTGTAAATACTGACACACTCTCCCAGAGACTCCCTGTAAATACTGACACACTCCTGGGGACCCCCCTGTAAATACTGACACACTCCCAGGGCCCCCCTGTAAATACTGACACACTCCCGAGGACCCCCTGTAGATACTGACACACTCCCGGGGACCGCCTGTAAATACTGACACACTCCTGGGGACCCCCTGTAAATACTGACACACTCCTGGCGACCCCCTTTAAACACTGACACACTCCTGGGGAGCCCCTGTAAATACTGACACACTCCCAGGGACCCCCTGTAATCACTGACACACTCCCGGGGACCCCCTGTAAATACTGCCACACTCCCGGAGACCCCCTGTAAACACTGACATAAGAACATAAGAATTAGGAACAGGAATAGGCCATCTAGCCCCTCGAGCCTGCTCCGCCATTCAATAAGATCATGGCTGATCTGGCCGTGGACTCAGCTCCACTTACCCGCCCACTCCCCATAACCCTTAATTCCCATATTGGTTAAAAATCTATCTATCTGTGACTTGAATACATTCAATCAGCTAGCCTCAACTGCTTCCTTGGGCAGAGAATTTCACAGATTCACAACCCTCTGGGAGAAGAAATTCCAACTCGGTTTTAAATTGGCTCCCCCGTATTTTGAGGCTGTGCCCCCTAGTTCTAGTCTCCCCGACCAGTGGAAACAACCTCTCTGCCTCTATCTTGTCTATCCCTTTCATTACTTTAAATGTTTCTATAAGATCACCCCTCATCCTTCTGAACTCCAACGAGTAAAGACCCAGTCTACTCAATCTATCATTATAAGGTAACCCCCTCATCTCTGGAATCAGCCTATGAATCGTCTCTGTACCCCCTCCAAAGCTAGTATAGCCTTCCTTAAGTAAGGTGACCAAAACTGTATGCAGTACTCCAGGTGCGGCCTCATCAATACCCTGTACAGTTGCAGAAGGACCTCCCTCCTTTTGTACTCCATCCTTCTCGCAATGAAGGCCAACATTCCATTCGCCTTCCTGATTACCTGCTGCACCTGCAAACTAACTTTTTGGGATTCATGCACAAGGACCCCCAGGATCCTCTGCACCGCAGTACGTTGTAATTTCTCCCCATTCAAATAATATTCCCTTTTACTGTTTTTTTCCCCAAGGTGGATGACCTCACACTTTCCGACATTGTATTCCATCTGCCAAACCTTGGCCCGTTCTTTTAACCTATCTAAATCTCTTTGTGCTCTACACAACCTGCTTTCCCACTAATCTTTGTGTCATCTGCAAATTTTGTTACACTACACTCTGTCCCCTCTTCCAGGTCATCTATGTATATTGTAAACAGTTGTGGTCCCAGCACCGATCCCTGTGGCACACCACTAACCACTGATTTCCAACCTGAAAAGGACCCATTTATCCCGACTCTCTGCTTTCTGTTAGCCAGCCAATTCTCTATCCATGCTAATACATTTCCTCTCCTTTATTTCCTTGGTTACCCACGGCTGGTTATCCCTTCTCTTACCGCCCTTCTTTTTCACTGGAATATATTTTTGTTGAGCACTATGAAAGAGCTCCTTAAAAGTCCTCCACTGTTCCTCAATTGTGCCACCACAATTGTGTCTGTGTTTCCAGTCTACTTTAGCCAACTCTGCCCTCATCCCACTGTAGTCCCCTTTGTTTAAGCATAGTACGCTAGTTTGAGACACTACTTCCTCACCCTCATTTTATTACCATACTGTGATCACTCATTCCGAGAGGATCTTTTACTAGGAGATCGTTTATTATTCCTGTCTCATTACACAGGACCAGATCTAAGATAGCTTGCTCCCTTGTAGGTTCTGTAACATACTGTTCTAAGAAACAATCCCGTATGCATTCTATGAATTCCTCCTCCAGGCTACCCCGTGAGATTTGATTTGACCAACCGATATGCAGGTTAAAATCCCCCATGATTACTGCCGTTCATTTTTCACATGCCTCTATTATTCCCTTGATTATTGCCCGCCCCACCGTGAAGTTATTATTTGGGGGCCTATAAACTACGCCCACCAGTGACTTATTCCCCTTACTATCTCTAATCTCCACCCACAATGATTCAACATTTTGTTCATTAGAGCCAATGTCGTCTCTCACAACTGCCCTGATATCATCCTTTATTAACAGAGCTACCCCACCTCCTTTCCCTTCTTGTCTATCTTTCTGAATTGTCAGCTACCTCTGTATGTTTAATTCCCAGTCTTGGCCACCCTGCAACCACGTTTCTGTAATGGCCACCAAATCATACCCATTTGTAATGATTTGTGCCGTCAACTCATTTACTTTATTTTGAACGCTGCGTGCGTTTAGGTAGAGTGTTTTAATACTAGTTTTTAAACCATGATTTTGAGTTTTGACCCCTCCAGCAGCCCCTTTATATTCAGTGGCCCTTTTTTTTTTGCCTTGGGTTTCTCGGCCCTCCACTTTTACTCATCTCCTTTCTGTCTTTTGCTTTTGTCTCCTTTTTGTTTCCCTCTGTCTCCCTGCATTGGTTCCCATCCCCCTGCCATATTAGTTTAACTCCTCCCCAACAGCACTAGCAAACACTCCCCCTAGGACATTGGTTCCGGTCCTGCCCAGGTGCAGACCGTCCGGTTTGTACTGGTCCCACCTCCCCCAGAACCGGTTCCAATGCCCCAGGAATTTGAATCCCTCTCTGCTGCACCACTGCTCAAGCCACGTATTCATCTGAGCTATCCTGCGATTCCTACTCTGACTAGCACGTGGCACTGGTAGCAATCCCGAGATTACAACTTTTGAGGTCCTACATTTTAATTTAGCTCCTAGCTCCTTAAATTCGTCTCATATGACCTCATCCCTTTTTTTACCGATATCGTTGGTACCAATGTGCACCACGACAACTGGCTGTTCACCCTCCCTTTTCAGAATGTCCTGCACCCACTCTGAGACATCCTTGACCCTTGCACCAGGGACACACTACTGGATGTTGTAAGACTGTCTTGCTCTTTTCGCTTCGTTGCTTTAAACATCCAATTACGCACACACTCAGTTGTAGTAAAGGCAGGATTGGGTCTTTTATTTAGACATTCATACTAAACAAACCCAGTATGGAAGTTACTGACATACTTCACAAAGGCAGCTCTCTAGCTTGCCCGGAGTTCTGTGGCTGCTTGTGACACACCTTTCAAGATTCCAGTGTGTGAACAGTCCGTGTGTGTGTGACAAAAAACAGTTTCATCTCTTATACCTAAAAAGCCTTTGAACCCTTATTTGTTTGCAAAGTACATTTACACAATTAACATGCAGACAAAGTAGGATTAAAAATGGCATTGTCCTGAAATCGTGTCTGATTACTTTCTGAATCGTTTAACATACAGACAATGTAATCAAATGATTATTCGCATAGTAACAAGGTACATCACCATCATAGGCAGTCCCTCTAATCGAGGATGACTTGCTTCCAGATCAAAAAGTTCACAGGTGTTTCAATGATGGACCTAAAATTCCAGGTCCGAATAAATCCTGAAGGATGGAAGATGCCTGTGTGTGGATTTATTTAATGTGTGGTGACCGTTGCACACCAGCCACCACACAGGCTTGACAGAGCGAGGTCTTGGCCCAGTAGCAAGGATTAACCAGGACGACTGGAGACCTGCTCTGCTGCACGGACCTAGTGCACACATATCGCAGTGTGGGCCGGCCCGAGCTGTCCCTGGGCCCCGACCCCATGCCTCTCCTGGGCCCCGATCACGTCCCTCTACAGTCTCTCGCCGCTCCTTCGTCCCGACCTCGCCGCTCCTGCTGTACCTGTCCACGCTCCAATCACCGACCTGGACCTTGGTGACATCCCTTTTCACTGCCATTGTTCTCCTGCTTCAGCACGCGCTGCTCCCTGGAGTGGTACACTGCCACGCCGCTCCTTCCACTCCCCGGCCTGCTCTGATGGTGCTCGCAGGCCGGGGGCGCACAGACTGCTGGGCCAGGCTGCCACACTGCTCCCCCTGCTCCCCGGCCTGCTCCGATGGTGCTCGCAGGCCGGGGGCACACAGACTGCTGGGCCAGGCTGCCACACTGCTCCCCGGCCTGCCCCGATGGTGCTCGCAGGCCGGGGGCACACAGACTGCTGGGCCAGGCTGCCACACTGCTCCCCGGCCTGCCCCGATGGTGCTCGCAGGCCGGGGGCACACAGACTGCTGGGCCAGGCCGCCACACTGCTTCCCCTGCTCCCCGGCCTGCTCTGATGGTGCTCGCAGGCCGGAGGCGCACAGACTGCTGGGCCAGGCCGCCACACTGCTCCCCCTGCTCCCCGGCCTGCTCCGATGGTGCTCGCAGGCCGGGGGCGCACAGACTGCTGGGCCAGGCTGCCACGCCGCTCCTTCCACTCCCCGGCCTGCTCTGATGGTGCTCGCAGGCCGGAGGCACACAGACTGCTGGGCCAGGCTGCCACACTGCTCCCCCTGCTCCCCGGCCTGCTCCTATGGTGCTCGCAGGCCGGAGGCGCACAGACTGCTGGGCCAGGCTGCCACACTGCTCCTCCTGCTCCCCGGCCTGCTCCGGTGGTGCTCGCAGGCCGGAGGCGCACAGACTGCTGGGCCAGGCCGCCACACTGCTCCCCCTGCTCTCCGGCCTGTTCCGGTGGTGCTCGCAGGCCGGGGGCACACAGACTCAACAAGGTACACTCAAATACAGACAATGTCATGAATTACTATACACAACTCACATGATCAGCGGAGGAGTTTCTTTGATTCTATGCATAGATTATTATTCGCATAGTAACAAGTTACACTCAAATACTCAACATTTTATTGGCTAAAAGGCATCATATCGTCTAGCAGCCTCTTTCGATCCAAGCATCCTGTTTTTAATCCAAACTTCAGTCTTCCACTTTTAACCCTTTTGATTTCTCCAGACTGCGCTGAAGCAAAGAGTTTCAGAAATGTCGGCTTGCCCTCCCTCACTGCCCCACTTCTTCTCTTTGCCTCTCTGCAGGTCCTATCTGGGTAACACTTTCCAAAGTTGTGTGAATGTTCTTACTTTCCGCAGTGTGATGGTTAATGTCCACAATTGCTTGATTCAAACTCTGTAGCTGTTGAAATCCTGTCTCCATTTCCGCATTTCCTTCTTCCGAATAGCAGCACGATTAGGGTCAAAGTAGGGTTGCTGCAGACTCGGATTCTCAGGATGCCATTTTAAAGTCCGGTGGTCTGTGATCACCATATCCATTTTCACTTAAAAGTCAACTTTCAATTTTTGATGTTTCCGACTGAATTCCATGCTGTTTACATTCAGAAATGTAAACTCCCAATCGGTGTCTTCGACCAAGTCTGTTGCCCTCGGCAAGGTTTTTCACAATTGTCTCTGCTTTATGGGAGAAGTGTAACAACATAGAGTAAAGGATGACAGAAATGCTGAATAGTCAGTCGAGAGACCCAGTCCTTCTCTCAGTTCACCCTTCGGAACTGCTGTAACTTCCTCTCTCAACATTTGCAACGCTCCAACTTCTATTTCACATCCTTTAAGATCATGTTTGTAACGCCCACATTTGAGCGTTTCACTGAACATCTCATCAGTTCTGAGACAGCCCATTCCTGCAGAAACTTTAAATGTTTCTGAACAAGCTTCTCCCACTGCTTCCATCTCTGACTGTTCAGTAACTGCTCCTCGTGTATCTGGGGTGTTGGGGAACTGTCTCTGAAGGGGGGAATCCCCTTCCTCCAGGAGCCCCTTCATTGGTCCAGCAGACCCTGTGTCCATTACCCACTGCCCGTCCACACAAGCCTCGATAAGGGTATGGCCACCCCTATCCTGAAGTAAGGGTCTGAAAGAAACGACGTGTGTGGTTGAGGCACAGCATCCCGATCGCAATTCCCCCTCTCCTGCAGAATCTACCCCCGACCTCAGCAACTGAACCCAGGTATCATTCCTGTCTGTGACTCCAGCTTCTCTTTCCTCATTCTTCAACTTTTCTTTTAACTTTTCTAATTCTTTAGCCAGTCTATCTCTGTCCTCTATCAACTGACGGGTCTGGATCCAGGCACCATCTGGTCCTGCTCCTTTTACGCGACTCCTCGCGGGATTCATCCACTCCGGCCCTTCTGCCTTCCATCGCTGTAACCCCGGTCTCACTTCCATGACTGAGATTCCTGCAGCTCTCTGACACAAGCTTTCTACCCTCGCCAACCATTTATCAAAACCATCGTCCCCGCCCCAGGCAACTACTTCCAGAACTACTGAAGGGGTTAGGAGAGTCAAAATGGTCTCTATGTGTATCATCGCCGTAATGACTGATATCAATCCAATTACTTCCCAAACTTTTACATAACTGGAATATATGTTCCCCCGCTTCCCTGGGTCCTTCCCCTGGTGTCATGTATCTCACACTACTGTACATAACTGTATCTTACCATGCTATACATGACTGCAACTATAGATGACCTGTAACCACAAGCTTACCTTACCACCAGGGGTACACTTGCAGGAGACACTGGATACCTGTCCCAGACAGGTATATAAGGACAGGTCTCAGGCAAGTGTGGCATTCGAGAGCTGTGTAATAAAGGTGCAGGTCCTGAGTGACCTTGACTTCACTATGTGCCTCGTGTGAATCTGTACTGAGGGGACAGGACTTTACAGTGGCGACGAGTTACGGGATTACAGAATCCACAGAATGGCGAACAACAGCTCAGATGAAAATTACAATGCTGGAGATAATTGGGAGGACTTTATAGAAAGGCTCCAGCAAAGCTTTGTAACCAAAGACTGGTTAGGCGACGACAAGGCAGACAAGAGAAGAGCCCATCTCTTGACCAGCTGTAGCTCGAAAACTTACGCTTTAATGAAGGACCTGCTGGCACCCGAGAAACCAGCAAGCAAGTCGTTTGAAGAGTTGAGCACACTGGTAAAAGACCACCTGAAGCCAGCAAGCAGCCTACACATGGCCAGACACAGGTTCTACAACTACAGACGCTGTGTGGGCCAGAGCATACCCGACTTCGTGGCAGAACTTCGGAGGTTGGCTAGCTATGTGAGTTCTCCGATGAACTAAGGAAAGAAGTACTGAGAGACTTTTTTATTCAACGCATAGGCCACGCAGGCATATTCCGAAAGCTCATAGAAACCAAGAACTTGACCCTAGAGGCAGCAGCACTGGTTGCACAGACATTCTTGGCAGGAGAAGAAGAAACGAGGTTGATCTACACTGCGGGTACGACAACTAACGAAACATCGGAACAAGGGGTTCACAGCGTGAAACAAGCCGCTACCCCCACAAACAGACAAAGGCAGGAGAGCAGGCCCTCAACAGCAGGCAGTGATGCCAGAAGCCATCAAGGGCCACATGAACGGCCGTTCATACCTCATCAACCCACAATGCAAGCAATCAACTACAAACTGAGAGAAGCTCAAGAGAAATCAGCCAGACGCAGCTCATTCTTTGGAAACAATGGAAGTGGTCTGTGCTGGAGATGTGGGGGAAGGCACTCATCAAGGGGGTGTCGATTTCAGCATGCCGTTTGCAGAAACTGTGACCATACAGGGCATCTGGCCCGCATGTGCAGAAAAATGGCAGCTCGGCTGGTATACGAATCGGATGGGTCGAAAAGTGGACCAGGAGAAGATGGGGACGGTACCCGGGACACCGATGTGCAGCGGGTCAACACATCAATGGCCACTGATCCTACAACAAGACGCCTCCAATAATGATGAGGGTCCTACTCAACGGGAGCGAGTCAATCTCTCATGAGCGCTCAACAATTTGAACAACTGTGGCCGCACAAAAGAGACAGACCAAAACTCACAAGGTTCGACACCAAACTAAGGACCTATACCAAAGAAATCATCCCAGTTCTCGTCAGCGTCATGCTCTCCGTCACACACAAAGGGACAGTGAACCGACTTCCCCTGTGGATTGTCCCCGGAGATCTCCCAGCACTGCTGGGGAGAAGCTGGCTGGCAAAACTAAACTTGAAATGGGATGATGTTCACGCCATGTCATCAGAGGAACGGACCTCCTGCTCAACAGTTCTAAGTCGATTTGAACATCTCTTTCAGCCAGGTGTGGGCACCTTCAAAGGGGCTAAATTCAAACTCTACATAACACAGGATGTTAGACCGGTCCATCACAAGGCTAGAGCTGTGCCCTATGTGATGAGGGAAAAGATTGAACATGAACTGGACAGACTTTTGCGGGAAGGCATTATCTCACCTGTGGAATTTAGCGACTGGGCAAGTCCCATCGTCCCAGTCATGAAGCCTGATGGATCCGTATGAATCTGTGGGGACTACAAATCTACCATAAACAGAGTCTCCCTACAGGACCAATACCCGCTGCCCAGAGCGGAGGACTTATTTGCCACATTGGCTGGAGGAAAGCTTTTCTAAAAACTAGGTCTCACATCTGCATATATGACGCAAGAATTGACCGAGGAGTCCAAGCTACTCACCGCCATCAACACACATCGAGGCCTTTTCATGAACAATCGATGCCCATTCGGCATCAGGTCAGCAGCTGCCATATTCCAGCGCAACATGGAGAGTCTGCTCAAGTCCATCCCGAGGACGGTTGTATTTCAAGACAACATACTTATCACGGGCAGGGACACCGACTCCCATCTCCGTAATTTGGAGGAAGTACTAAAGCGGTTTTGGTTCGGGTAGGCCTAAGAGTTAAGAAATCCAAGTGCCTGTTTCTCGCACCCGAGGTTGAATTTTTGGGCAGATGGATTGCCACTGATTGAATCCGCCCAACAGAGTCCAAAACTGAAGCAATTCGCCTGGCACCCAGGCCCCGGAATGTCTCAGAACTGCGCGCCTTTCTCGGGCTACTCAATTACTTTGGGAACTTTATGCAGAACTTAAGCACGCTGCTGGAGCCTCTCCACATGCTACTCAGGAAGGGGTGCGATTGGTTTTGGAGGGACACCCAGGAACGTGCCTTCAACAAGGCACGCAACCTTCTGTGTTCCAACAGTGTTTTGGCTTTCTTTGATCCAGGAAAAAAGCTGGTTCTTACATGCGATGCGTCAGCGTACGGGGTTGGGTGAGTTTTACAACATGTCAATAGTGCGAGTAAATTACAACCCATAGCTTATGCCTCCAGGCCACTTTTGCGGGCGGAGCGCGGGTACGGAATGGTGGAGAAGGAGGCGCTCGCGTGTGTGTACGGGGTCAAAAAGATGTACCAATACCTTTTCGGGGCCAAGTTCGCGTTAGAAATCGATCACAAGCCCCTCACGTCCCAGCTATCCGAGAGCAAGGCAATAAACGGCAACGCCTTGGTGCGCATTCAACGGTGGGCACTCATGCTAGCCTCTTACAATTACACCATAAGGCACAGACCAGGCACAGACAACTGTGCCGACACGCTTAGCAGGCTATCCCTGGTGACCACGGAAGGGTCTGACGAGCAGGACTGTGAGATAGTCATGGCAATCAATGCCTTTGAGTCCACAGGTTCACCCATGACGGCTCACCAAATCAGAGCCTGGACGACCAGCGACCCCATGTTATCCCGAGTAAAAAGATGTGTCTTAACTGGTGACTAGGCAGACGCTCGCGATGCCTGCCCCGAGGAGATCAAACCCTCCCATAGGCGCATGCATGAGCTGTCACTACAAGCAGACTGCCTGATGTGGGGCAGCCGAGTAGTTATGCCTCTGCGAGGCAGAGAGGCATTTGTCCGGGAGCTCCACCGCGAGCACCCGGGATCATTCTCATGAAGGCCATAGCCAGATCCCACGTCTGGTGGCCTGGCATTGACGCGGACTTGGAGCTCTGCTTCCGATGGTACACCATTTGTGTCCAACTCAGTAATGCCCCCAGGGAGGCCCCCCTAAACCCCTGACCCTGGCCCACCAAACCGTGGTCGCGGGTGCACGTAGACTACATGGGCCCATTCATGAGCAAAATGTTCCTCGTAGTTGTAGGTGCATTTTCAAAGTGGATCGAATGCACCATCTTAAACTCGAGCACCACCTCCACCACTGTGGAGAGCCTTGGAACCATGTTCGCAACGCACGGCATTCCTGACGTATTGGTTGGTGATAATGGTCCGTGCTTCACCAGCACAGAATTCCAAGATTTCATGAGTGACCACAGCATAAATCACATTAGGACGACACCGTTCAAGCTGGCCTCCAATGGCCAGGCGGAGCGAGCAGTGCAGATCATTAAACAATGCATGCTCAAAATCCAAGGTCCCACGCTGCAGGGCCGCCTGTCGTGACTGCTGCTGGCATACAGATCTCATCCGCATTCATTGACTGGAATTCCCCCCACGCAACTATTGATAAAACGCACCTTAAAGACAAGACTCTCATTAATCCTCCCAGACATGCATGAAATTGTTGAGGCAAAGCGCCGTAAGCTAACTGAGTACCATGACTGAAATTCGAGGGGGAGGTGGAATGAGATAGGGGACAAAGTGTTTGTGATAAAATATGGCAGGAGTCCCAAATGGCTTGCAGGGACAGTAACAGGCAAGGAAGGAAACAGGCTACTGGTGATACAAATAGACAATGGCCAAACCTGCCGGAGGCATGTAGACCAAGCCATAGAAACATAGAAAATAGGTGCAAGAGTAGGCAATTCGGCACTTCGAGCCTGCACCGCCATTCAATGAGTTCATGGCTGAACATGCAACTTCAGTACCCCATTCATGCTTTCTCACCATACCTCTTGATCCCCCTAGTAGTAAGGACTACATCCAACTCCTTTTTGAATATATTTAGTGAATTGACCTCAACAACTTTCTGGTAGAGGATTCCACAGGTTCACCAATCTCTGGGTGAAGAAGTTTCTCCTCATCTCGGTCCTAAATGGCTTACCCCTTAGCCTTAGACTGTGACCCCTGGTTCTGGACTTCCCCAATATTGGGAACATTCTTCATGAATTTACCAACAACACTGCTGAACTACAAGCAGAATACAATGTGGAACTCACACCACACCTGGTGGACAGACAGAGGGAACAGCCTGGCATCAACAACTCCACAGGTTAACAACTCTCTGAATTCAGAAGTTTCTCCTCATCTCAGTCCTACATGGCTTACCCCTTATCCTTAGACTATGTCCCCTGGTTCTGGACTTCCCCAACATCGGGAACATTCTTCCTGCATCTAACCTGTCCAGTCCTGTCAGTATTTTATATGTTTCTATGTGATTCTATGTAATTTTACACACCAATCTCTTGTGTGGGACCTTGTCAAAAGCCTTTTGAAAGTCCAAATATACCACATGCACTAGTTCTCCCTTGTCCACTCTACCAGTTACATCCTCAAAAAATTCCAGAAGATTTGTCAAGCATGATTTCCCTTTCATAAATCCATGCTGACTTGGAACGATCCTGTCACTGCTTTCCAAATGCGCTGCTATTTCATCTTTAATAATTGATTCCAACATTTTCCCCACTACTGATGTCAGGCTAACCGGTCTATAATTGCCCATTTTCTCTCTCCCTCCTTTCTTAAAAAGTGGTGTTACATTCGCTACCTTCCATTCCATAGGAACAGATCCAGATTTGATAGACTGTTGGAAAATGATCACCAATGCATCCAATATTTCTAGGGCTACTTCCTCAAGTACTCTGGGATGCAGATTATCAGGCCCCGGGGATTTATTGATCTTCAATCCCATCAATTTCCCTAACACAATTTCCCGCCAAATAAGGATTTCCTTCAGTTCCTCCTTCTCACTAGACCCTTGGTCCCTAGTTTTCCGGAAGGTTATTTGTGTCTTCCTTCGTGAAGACAGAACCAAAGTATTTGTTTGAGAGTCCCAGATTTCAACTACCCTTTGTGTGAAGAAGTTTTGACTGACATCACCTCCTGATCGGCCTAGCTCTAATTTTTGAGGTTATGCCCCTTAAGAACATAAGAAATAGGAACAGGATCAGCCCATTTGGCCCCTCGAGCCTGCTCTGCCATTCAATAACATCGTGGCTGATCTGATCTGGGCCTCAAGTCCACTTTTCCCCACGCCATCCCCATAACCCTTGACTCCCCGATAGTGCAATAATCAGTCTGCGGCAGAGAGTTCCAGTGATTCACGACCCTCTGAGAGAATAAATTCCTCCTCATCTCCATTTTAAATGGGCGAGCCCTTATTCTGAAACAAAGCCCCCTAGTGCTACATTCCCCAACCAGGGGAAACATCCTCTCAGCATCTACCCTGCCGAGCCCCCTCATTATCTTATACGTTTCAATAAGATCACCTCTCATTCTTCTAAACTCCAATGAGTATAGGCCCAACAAGGTGCCATATAAAAGGTTGCTGCACAAGATAAAAGTTCACGGGGTTGGGGCTAATATATTAAAATGGATAGAGGATTGGCTAACTAACAAAACAGAAAGTCAGGATAAATGGGTCATTCTCTGGTTGGCAACCAGTAACTAGTGGAGTGCTGCAGGGATCAGTGCTGGGACTCCAACTATTTACAATCTATATTAACGACTTGGAAGAAGGGACTGAGTGTAAGTAGCCAAGTTTGCTGACGATACAAAGATGGGAGGAAAAGCAATGTGTGAGGAGGACACACACAATCTTCAAAAGGACATAGACAGGCTAAGTGACTGGGCAAAAATTTGGCAGATGGAGTATAATGTTGGAAAGTGTGAGGTCATGCACTTTGGCAGAAAAAAAATCAAACAGCTAGTTATTATTTAAATGGAGAAAGATTGCAAAGTGCCGCAGTACAACAGGACCTGGTGGTACTTGTGCATGAGAAAAAGATTAGTGAAGACAAACGTAGGGCCCTTGCAGTCAGATTCAGGTGAATTTATAATGGGGAACAAAGAAATGGAAGACCACAGAAACCTGTTGGGGCTGGGGGTTAATTGCAAATTTTGTTGGGTGAGGGTATCAAGGGATATGGGACCAAGGCAGTTAGACGGAGTTAAGGTACAGATCAGCCATGATCTCATTGAGTGGGGGAACACGCTTGAGAGGCTGAACCGCCTACTCCCGTCCCTATGTCTCAGTGTGAGCCATTTTGAGTGAGATGGATTAGCCAAGGTGAGCATAATACAATGGGGAGGGGCACACTGGGTGCTGGGATGGACAGACCCCTCCCGCCGGTTACACTGGGGGGGGGCACACTGGGTGCTGGGATGGACAGACCCCTCCCACCGGTTACACTGGGTGGGGGGCACACTGGGTGCTGGGATGGACAGATCCCTCCCGCCGGTTACACTGGGGGGAGGCACACTGGGTGCTGGGATGGACAGACCCCTCCCACCGGTTACACTGGGTGGGGGGCACACTGGGTGCTGGGATGGACAGATCCCTCCCGCCGGTTACACTGGGGGGAGGCACACTGGATGCTGGGATGGACAGACCCCACCCACCGGTTACACTGTGGGGGGGAAGGGGTGCTGGGGATGGACAGACTCCACCCACTGGTTACTGTGACATCCCATCTGACCCCAGCCTCCGTCCACCAATCACTGGACAGCGAGCGTTCCTTACCGGGGGAAAAACACCGGCTTTTCCTGATCAGCTGATCCCGCCATTCCTCCCAGATCAATAAGCTTCTTGACACGTGCAGGTTAAGCGTTGGTTGATTTATTGAGCAGTACAGATCATGCAGTGGCACTTAAACACACACTAAACAGATGGGGCTTACAGACACAGCCGATGTGCGGGGGGTGAAAGGGGCTTCCAGTTCTGGGCTCAGTATTCTGGCCCCGCAAACCCTTACAGTACAATGCCCCACTCCCGTCCCCCACTTTATTGCTCCTTTCTAAGCTCCAGGTTCCCCCTTGTCCAAATATCCATCAACGGAAGCTACAACTGTCCTGACCATGTCTGGCTCATGTCTGCAGCTTTCCACCGTCACACCACAGAACGGGGAACAACCACTGGGGCATTTCCACAACACGTCTGTTCACTGACGTGGGGCAAAATACAAACCTTTGGCTTTCCACTTCCTCAGGAATAAATCTCCGTGTCAGGAGAATCTCACTGGACCCGCCCGTTACCAGTAACTTCGGTTAATAAAGCTGGCGCCCTTACCTATTTTACACTGGGTTCATGAACTCGGTATAACTGCATTCCTCCCTCATCTTATCAAAACGTTTAGCTTTTGTCTCATATAATTGCTGTTCTACCAAAGAAAATCTTTATTATAAGTCTATAATTAATTCTGTAAGGACCACAACCAACTACTTGCCCCCACTCTAGAGAAACCCCAATTGCAATGCTGATATCCAGCCAGAGGTTGTCCTTAGAATACAAGAACATAAGAATTAGGAACAGGAGTAGGCCTTCTGGCCCCTCGAGCCTGCTCCGCCATTCAAAAAGATCATGGCTGATCTGGCCGTGGACTCAGCTCCACTTACCCGCCCACTCCCCATAACCCTTAATTCCCTTATTGGTTGAAAATCTATCCATCTGTGATTTGGCCAGGACTACCTGCTGCCCGCCCGTTATCAGCGCTGACTGCCAGCTCCCTGAAGCTCAGGAGCCTCTGCACAATGCTGGCTGGCTGAGTCTTTGCTGAGATTCCCTCACTGAGCAGGAGGTCCCCTCAGCCTCGGCCCAGTGATCACTACATAAACATGGGATGGTATTTCCCACTGCTAACGCTCCCGCGCCCTCGCAGTACGAAGAGGAATCAATAGCGATGCAAGAATAGCACGCGGCTCGTTGGAGGTTAACCCTTTGCGAAGAGTTTCCTTGGGTTAAACAAGATGACGGTCAGTCAGGCAGAGCCGGAATCGAGGCAGGCTGCCACACACACACACGGAGACGACATCATGGGCTCTGGCTGACCCGCTCGCTCCGTCAATTCCCATCTGAGCACTCAACATCCTCCGGTTTGAAACTGAACTCCTCGTTTGGGCATTATTCCTTCATCATCTGATTCATCTGTATCACAGACAGGAGAAAGGGTGAGTGTTGTAGCAAGGGGGGAGTGCAGGGGGAGAGAGGGGGATAGAGAGCGCAACCGTGAGAGTGATAGAGAGAGACAGAGTGAGGCAGAGTGAGAGAGACAGTGAGAGAGAGACAAGAGAGTGAGACAGAGTGAGAGAGAGAATGAACGATTGAGAGAGAGAATGAACGAGTGAGACAGTGAGCGAGTGAGAGAGAGTGAGAGACAGAGAGAGTGAGAGAGAATGAGAGAGAGTAAGAGAATGAGAGAGTGAGAGAGTGAGAGTGAGTGAGAGAGAGAGAGAGAGAGAGACAGACAGACAGAGAGAGAGAGATAGACAGAGAGAGACAGTAACAGAGAGAGAGAGAGTGAGTGAGAGAGAGCACTAGAGAGAGAGTGAGAGACAGAGAGAGACAGACAGAGAGAGACAGAGAGACAGAGAGAGAGAATGAGACAGTGACAGAGAGAGTGAGAGAGAGATAGAGATAAATAGTGACAGAGAGACAGTGAGAGAGAGAGCGCTAGAGAGAGAGCGAGACAGAGAGAGAGAGAGAGAGAGACAGAGACAGAAAGAGAATGAGACAATGACAGGGAGAGTGAGAGAGATAGAGAGATAAATAGTGACAGAGAAAGAGAGACAGTGAGAGAGTGAGCTAGAGAGCGAGAGAGACAGAGACAGTGACAGAGAGAGAGAGAGAGATAGACAGTTAGAGAGAGACAGTAACAGAGAGAGAGACAGTGAGAGAGAGTGTTAGAAAGAGAGAGAAAGACAATGACAGAGAGGAGAGAGAGATACACAGTGTGTGAGCGAGAAAGACAGCGAGATAGACAGAGACAGTGGCAGAGAGAAAGACAGAGGGCGAGAGAGAGAAAGAGATAGTGGGTGAGAAATAGAGAGAGACAGACAGTGAGAGATAGAATGGGAGAGAAACAGAGAGAAAGAGACACAGAGGGAGAGAGTTAAAGAGAGAGATAGAGAGAGACCGTGACAGAGAGAGAGAGAAAAGAGCAACAAAGAGAAGTGATCCTACCAAGAGGAACAGGAGGAGGCCCATTCAGCCCCTCGAGCCTGTTACATTAGGAACAGGAGGAGGCCATTCAGCCCCTCGAGCCTGTTACATTCGGAACAGGAGAAGGCCATTCAGCTCCTCGAGCCTGTTACACAGGAACAGGAGGAGGCCATTCAGCCTCTCGAGCCTGTTACACAGGAACAGGAGGAGGCCGTTCAGCCCCTCGAGCCTGTTACACAGGAACAGGAGGAGGTCATTCAGCCCCTTGAGCCTGTTACATTAGGAACAGGAGGAGGCCATTCAGCCCCTCAAGCCTGTTACATTAGGAACAGGAGGAGGCCCATTCCTCTCGCTATGAAGGCCAACATGCCATTTGCCTTCTTCACCGCCTGTTGTACCTGCATGCCAACTTTCAATGACTGATGTACCATGACACCCAGGTCTCATTGTACCTCAACTTTTTCTAATCTGTCACCATTCAGATAATATTCTGCCTTCCTGTTTTTGCCACCAAAGTGGATAACCTCATATTTATCCACTTTATACTGCATCTGCCATGCATTTGTCCACTCACCTAACCTGTCCAAGTCACCCTGCAGCCTCTTAGCATCCTCCTGACAGCTCACACTACCACCCAGCTTAGTGTCATCTGCAAATTTGGAGATATTACATTCAATTCCTTTGTCTAAATCGTTAATGTATATTGTGAATAGCTGGGGTCCCAGCACTGAACCTTGCGGCACCCCACTAGTCACTGTCATTCTGAAAAGGACCTGTTTATTCCCATTCTTTGCTTCCTGTCTGCCAACCAGTTCTCTATCCACTTCAATACATTACCCCCAATACCATGTGCTTTAATTTTGCACACTAATCTCTTGTGTGGGATCTTGTCAAAAGCCTTTTGAAAGTCCAAATACATCACATCCACTGGTTCTCCCTTGTCCACTCTACTAGTTACATCCTCAAAAAATTCTAGATTTGTCAAGCATGATTTCCCTTTCATAAATCCATGCTGACTTGGACCGATCCTGTCACTGCTTTCCAAATGCGTTACTATTATTGATTCCAACATTTTCCCCACTACAAATGTCAGGCTAACTGGTCTATATTTCCCTGTTTTCTCTCTCCCTCCTTTTTAAAAAAGTGGTGTTACGTTAGCTACCCTCCAATCCATAGGAACTGATCCAGAGTCTATAAGAGAGTTGGAGAGACAGAGGGAGAGCGAGACAGATAGAGAGTCAGAGAGAGAGAGAGAGAGCAGTGCGAGAGAGAGAGACAGAGAGAGAGAGAGAGAGAGACAGAAGAGAGAGAGAGACAGAGACAGTGCGAGAGAGAGAGAGACAGAGAGAGAGAGACAGAAGAGAGAGAGAGAGAGACAGTGCGAGAGAGAGAGAGAGACAGAGCAAGAGGCAGAGAGAAACAGAGAGAGAGAGCAAGAGCTGCACAGAGAGAGAGGGAGGCAGAGAGAGAGAGAGAGAGGCAGAGGGAGCGAGAGAGACAGTGTGAGAGAGAGACAGAAGAGAGAGAGAGAGAGACAGTATGAGAGAGAGATAGAGAAAGAAATGGAAAGACGGAGAGAGAGAGAGACAAAGACACAGAATGAGACAGCGATAGAGAGTGAGGGAGTCAGAAAAATATAGAGAGAGACAAACAGAAAGAAAGGGAGATAAAGAGAGATTACATCAATGAGAATGCCATTTGCCTTCTTCACCGCCTGCTGTACCTGCATGCCAACTTTCAATGACTGATGTACCATGACACCCAGGTCTCATTGCATCTCCCCTTTGCCTAATCTGTCGCCATTGTTAGTGAAATAACTTATTCCCCGGAATATGGAGTGAGCTTTGCGAATCATAAACAGTTTATTAAACAGAGCGCTCTGGGAGAGACGCCGTGGACTCCGCAGTCACAGCAGCCGACTTCTCGTTTAAGCCGAGTGGGGCACAATCATTTATACATTGAAGTAAACAAGTATAGAAAATCTCGTTATTGTACAGAAAATCTCGTTATTGATAAGAAATCGCCTGACCCATGAGTCATATAGCTGCCACCGTCTTTGTCTGTTTACATGACATCTGTATATGATTATATGGTTAAAGGTTTATGCTCGAGTGTGACCTCATCCCTAGTTGTGCAACTGGGGATTTCCCCCCCCTGCTGCCAAGCTGCCATTTGTCTGATTTCCCAACAAGCTCTATTTACTCCAACAGTCCCTCTGTTCCCACCCCTCTGAACCATAATGCCCTGGACCCTTCTGCTGATGTCGTTCCTCTTGCCACCTCTTCTGGTGTTTTGCTTGATGTTCAGCATGTATGGGGTTCGCCAATCCTGCGATCCCCTGCTCTCAGGCTGTGGTGGTCCTACAGCCAAATTCCTTTCTTGTGAGTGTTAGCAATGTTGGAATAACGGGATCTGGGCTGGATCACTTGTTGATATTCAGCGGCAGCGGCTGGGACTATCGTTTCTCCCATTCTGGCACAACAGCACTGTACCAGCATAACCAAGAGATACAGCACTAGTATGACAATAACAATTGTAACAAATCCCTGCATCAGGGTGGTTCCTATTGATCCCAACCAGCCGGTCGCCCATCCCCACAGGGAGGAATCCGGCCTTTATCGAGCCTTTGCTGCCTCTGTTTGGATGTGATTAGCTAAATCGTGGCTAGTCTCCGAGCTATCTGGGATGTTAGTGCAACACTCTCTTCCAATTATCGTGCCTCCTTTCTCGGCTAAGATAAAGTCTAGAGCCATCCTGTTTTGTAAAACCATTGTGTGTATTGCCACGGTTTCGGCGCTTATGCCTTCCAGCGCTTCAGCCGTATCATTGGCAACCTCTTCGAGTCGGGAGGCCAGGAGTTGTATTTTGTTTATTGCTCAGGCAACACCATAGGAGGGTGCTATGATAGCAAAGAATCGGGCGGTCTCACTTATTTCTCTTTTTGCTAAATGAGGGTGTACGTATGGGACCACGTAAGCCAGGTAGCAAGACCCGGTCCACTTCAGTGGTCGCCATGGTACGCCTTATGGCCACAGACAAAGTATGTCCCATTATATGGGCTGTATGGTGTGACCATCTCAGGGGCCCATGCGTCAGTCAGGTTGCTACCATCCGTAAGGTTCTGGAATATTATGCGACTCTTAACAGCATCATCAGTTATGTTAAAATACTGGGAACCCTTACTATGCCCCATTGTTTGCCCTCCAGTCTGGTTTCTAATGAAACAAACTGACCCGAGTGGTTCCCCTATTCCTGAGGTATTAGTAAGAACCAGGAACAGGGGCTGACAACTTGTATTGTAATTGGGCTGGTCCCATCCTGTGAAGGTTTTTAATGGGTGGCCTGCTTGTTCCCATTCTGCCGCACTTCCCTTCACAGTGGAAGACACAAAAACCATGCCAAAAATTGCTGGTCATGGGAATGTGGGAACAGAGGACCTTGAGACAATCACTATCACTAGGGGGGTAGTGCTGGACAGGCTAATGGATCTCAAGGTAGACAAGTCCCCTGGTCCTGATGAAATGCATCCCAGGATATTAAAAGAGATGGCGGAAGTTAAAGCAGATGCATTCGTTATAATCTACCAAAATTCTCTGGACTCTGGGGAGGTACCATCGGATTGGAAAGCAGCTAATGTAACACCTCTGTTTAAAAAAGGGGGCAGACAAAAGGCAGGTAACTATAGGCTGGTTATTTTAACATCTGTAGTGGGGAAAATGCTTGAAGCTATCATTAAGGAAGAAATAGCAGGACATCTAGATAGGAATAGTGCAATCAAGCAGACGCATCAAGGATTCATGAAGGGGAAATCATGTTTAACTAATTTACTGGAATTCTTTGAGGATATAACGAGCATGGTGGATAGAGGTGTACCGATGGATGTGGTGTATTTAGATTTCCAAAAGGCATTCGATAAGGTGCCACACAAAAGGTTACTGCAGAAGATAAAGGTACGCAGAGTCAGAGGAAATGTATTAGCATGGATCGAGAATTGGCTGGCAAACAGAAGTCGGGATAAATGGGTCCTTTTCGGGTTGGAAATCGGTGGTTAGTGGTGTGCCACAGGGATCAGTGCTGGGACCACAGCTGTTTACAATATACATAGATGACCTGGAAGAGGGGACAGAGTGTAGTGTAACAAAATTTGCAGATGACACAAAGATTAGTGGGAAAGCGGGTTGTGCAGAGGACACAGAGAGGCTGCAAAGAGATTTAGATAGGTTAAGCGAATGGGCTAAGGTTTGGCAGATGGAATACAATGTCGGAAAATGTGAGGTCATCTACCTTGGAAATAAAAATAGTAAAAGGGAATATTATTTTAATGGGGAGAAATTACAACATGCTGCGGTGCAGAGGGACCTGGGGGTCCTTGTCCATGAATCCCAAAAAGTTAGTTTACAGGTGCAGCAGGTAATCAGGAAGGCGAATGGAATGTTGGCCTTCATTGCGAGAGGGATGGAGTACAAAAGCAGGGAGGTCCTTCTGCAACTGTACAGGGTATTGGTGAGGCCGCACCTGGAGTACTGCGTGCAGTTTTGGTCACCTTACTTAAGGAAGGATATACTAGCTTTGGAGGGGGTACAGAGACAATTCACTAGGCTGATTCCGGAGATGAGGGGGTTACCTTATGATGATAGATTGAGTAGACTGGGTCTTTACTCGTTGGAGTTCAGAAAGATGAGGGGTGATCTTACAGAAACATTTAAAATAATGAAAGGGATAGACAAGATAGAGGCAGAGAGGTTGTTTCCATTGGTTGGGGAGACTAGAACTAGGGGGAACAGCCTCAAAATACGGGGGAGCCAATTTAAAATCGAGTTGAGAAGGAATTTCTTCTCCCAGAGGGTTGTGAATCTGTGGAATTCTCTGCCCAAGGAATCAGTTGAGGCTAGCTCATTGAATGTATTCAAGTCACAGATCGATAGATTTTTAACCAATAAGGGAATTAAGGGTTACGGGAACGGGCGGGTAAGTGGAGCTGAGTCCACGGCCAGATCAGCCATGATCTTGTTGAGTGGCGGAGCAGGCTCGAGGGGCTAGATGGCCTACTCCTGTTCCTAATTCTTATGTTCTTATATACTAACGATATACCTTCCACCCCCGGTGGCTAGACTTCCTTCTCTTGTCTCATCCGTGGAGGAAGCGTTCTGGTTGATGTACCATTCCGCCCCCTCTGACAGGTTGAGCGGTACGGGCCTCAGCGGAATACCTCCCTTACCGTGAATTGGGACATGTGCACATACCCTGCAGCTTGACAAATTCTGAGCTTTAGCTTACGTATATGACATGTACGAGAACATGTTAACATGTAATTCCCGTTTTCTCCGGTGGGCCATACCTTTTCCCCATTGGCTAACGCCGAGGAAGCAAAACACAGATAAATTGGACAGTACTTTCATTCTCATTGTTACTTATTACTCGACACTTTAACAATCTCCCAAACCCGTGTGCAACGTGTTGATAGAAGATGTGTCAGGGCCTTCCTGTCAATGGTAATAACGAGGTTTGTTAAGTGTTAGGACTCATATACTTTAAGCTGGGACCAATGTTTCCATTGTCCCTTTCCCTTAATGTCCACACAAGCACAAGTATCACTGCTAAGCACGACCTCATAGGGTCCTATCCATTTCGGGGCGAAGCCCGGTTTTCCCGGTATGACCTTGACCCCGCTGGGGGTACTTCAGGGAGAGTGGTCAACTTAAGGTTATCATCTCTTTCCTTTTGGTCAGAACGAACCGTTTTCCTCATATCTGCCAATTGCTGACTCAATTCGATGAGGTAGGTTCGTATTCTATCTTTCAATGGGCCCACCTCCGTTCCTCTCGTGGCGATGCCCTCGGGCAGCAACATTGCCCGCCGGTCATCAGTTCATACGGGGTAATTCCGGTAGTACAATTGGGGGATCGCTCTTAATTTAATTAGGATTATAGGCAACACAGGTTTGTCCAGTGTTCCGGATGGCCTTCCCCAAAGCCAATTTTAATGTTCTATTCATTCGTTCTACCATACCCGAGCTCTGAGGATGGTAGGGAACGTGTCACCTTTGTCTGATTCCCAATAATTTACAGACTGTTTTTATTACCGATCCCGTAAAGTGTGTGCCCTGGTCCGAATCTATTTGCAATGGTACCCACCATCGTGGAATTACCTCCTCTGCCAAGATTTGTGCCACGGTAGTTGCCGTGCAGTTTCTCGTTGGAAAGGCTTCTACCCAAAGGATGAATTGGTCTCTCACCACCAAGCAGTATTGTTTTCCCCGGGAAGCTGGGAGGGGCCCAGTGAAGTCTATCTGGACGTTTTCCCAAGGTCCCCGCGGGCGTGGCTGATGTGCCATCCGGACCTGTACCGGTTTTCCACTATTGTGCTGTGTGCATATAATACACCTATGGTAATATCGGCCGACATCCGGCCTCAACCCCGGCCACCACCAGTCTTTCATAATCGCAATTGCCATTGGGACTCGTGCGGTATGGCTCACGCCATGGTGTAATTCCATTAACATCTACCTTATACAGGACGGGACTACTACACTCCCGTCTTTCCTCCACGCATGGTCCGCTTCCAGTTTTGCTCCCTTCTGTGCCCATTCTCCTTTCTCGGCAGCGGGGATGTCAGCATGAAGCTGGATTTATCCTTTCCTGTTCTACTCTTGCGGCCGCCACTTGTTCCACCCGTTCCAAACCTTGTCAGCCGCTTGGTTACCCTCCTGTTCTTTTGTCTGAACCTTTTGGTGTGCCTTAATCTTTATAACTGCTGCCTGTGTCGGTTTACTTGAGGCTTCTAATAGGTTCCTAATTCTTACTTGATTCTTAACAGACTCTCCCCCTGTGGTGATAAAGTCCCTGCGTCCCCATGCGGTCATATAGTCATGCACTACCCCAAATGCGTACCGACTGTTCGTATAAATGTTTACGGTTTTTCCTTCTGCTAGCTTCAATGCTTCCGTGAGGGCCACCAATTCGGCTACCTGAGCCGACAGGCTCCCATCTATTCGTCCCGATCTCTCAACATCTAAGTGCTCGTTCACCACAGCCCACCCAGTCCGCGGGGCCCCATCTATATATTCACGTGACCTAACTACGTAGAAGGTGAGCTGTGGGTCCTCCAACGGTACATCCTTCAGCCTTCCCATGTTCACTTCCTCATCCACTTCCTCACATTGATGGGGACTACCTTCCCCCATCATCCCCTCTGCTGGATTCTCCCCTATGTCTCTGATTATCTTGACTGACTGATGGGTGGGTAGTAACACTGCCTCCCACCTTGCCCGGCGCATGTTAGAGATGGACCTCAGCCTTCCAGTGTTTAACGTTTCCACAATGGTATGTTTGGTATGTAGGATAATATCTCCTGTCATTACCACCCATGCTTTTACCACCCATGCAGCACAGTCCAAGGCGGCTACACATCGCGATAGTCCCTCTTCTACTCTTAACAGAGTAATAGGCCGCCGGCCTTTTTCTATCCCCATGATCTTGTGCCACTACTGCTGTGTAAAATCCTGCATGATTGTTACAGAATATGTGGAATGGCTTTCACATATCCGGCAATCCCAGTCCGGTGCTGTAATGAGGGCCCGTTTTAACTCCATATAGGCTTCCTGTTGTTTCAGGCCCCATTCTACCTCCGACGTGGCCAGAGGGGAGCCCCTCACTAATGCCTGTAGAGGTTCGACTATTTCTGCAAAATTGGGAATAAAGCTCCAGCTGTAATTAAAAAGCCCCAGGACTTTCCTCACCCCCCCCTTACGGAGACCGGACGAGGCATTCGTTCTATGGCACTCCGCCGGTCTCCGGGAATGGTTCGTTGTCCCTGCGACAACTGTTGTCCGAGGTACGTGACCTGGGCCAACCCTATCTGTGCTTTCTTTGGATTTACCTTAAACCCGCCCTCCAGCAGTGCTTGCAATACCACGATCAGCACAGCGGCGAGCCCCCTTTCATCCTCTGAAGCGATTAGGAGGTGGTCTACATATTGTAAAACCATCCTGTGGTACGGTGTCAGGTCTACTTTTTCTAATAATGCGCTCATGGCCCGGTGGAAGATGACTGGACTATTGTGAAATCCTTGTGGGAGTCTTGTCCAGGTATATTGCTTTGCCCTGACTGTGAAGGCGAATTTGTCCTGAGATGCCAGGCCGAGTGGGACAGACCAGAACCCATTTGCTATATCTAAAACCGTAAAAACCTTATGAGTGGGGCTGAGCCGGTTAAATATTGTGGCCGGGTTGGCCACAATCGGGTGTACCTTCGAGGTGACCTTCTTTAGGGCCGTGTAGTCGATCGTAAGGCGGTAAGACCCGTCTGGTTTAGACACTGGCCACACAGGGGAATTAGTAGTGCTTTCAGCGTGTCTCACTATTCCTCTTTTCTCCAGCTCCTTAACTATCTCTTTAACCTCCTGTTCTGCTTCCGTTTTAATGGGGTACTGTCTGTGGGCGGTATGGGCTGGTCCCTCGACTGTAATGGGTGGCATGACCACCTCTCCGGTATCTTGCTTGTCCTTGGTCCAAACTGCGGACAAGGCACTAGATACCGCTCGGTAGATTCCCTTAATCTTTGTCCAATCTTGTGCCAAAACTTGCGCACTTCCTGCCTTGGCCGTATGGCGGGTATATTTGGTGAGATGTGTCCTGGCCCCATTTGCTTCCGGCCAGTGCAATTTAGACTGTCGGGCATCTATCAAGAGGTTAAGGTCCCTCATGAGGTCGAGCCCCATGATGGTACCCTCGTTATTCTTACACACATAGAACTATGCGGGTATCATTTTCCCATCTGTTTCTACCACCTGCACTGTGCTTTTGTACACGTGGACTCGTTCTCCTCCTAAGCCCACTATCACTA
Organism: Pristiophorus japonicus; assembly: GCF_044704955.1. Taxonomy (NCBI): domain Eukaryota; kingdom Metazoa; phylum Chordata; class Chondrichthyes; family Pristiophoridae; genus Pristiophorus; species Pristiophorus japonicus. Next base: position 601,551 of record NW_027253761.1, read on the forward strand.
TTTTATCCTTGGTTAACGGGAGGGGTATGTTGGTAATAGAGATCGAGCATCTTGTGTCCACTAACATTTCACACTGTCGGCCCCGTATTAGTGCAGACACATACATTCGTTCATCTGACCCTCCTTCCCCGGGGGCCGCAGACCCTCAATAGCTGCTCCCTGACTTCGAGGTATTCCAGGTATTTGCGGTACTCGTCGCTACCTATTTGTTGTTCGAGGGTCCCAGGGGCCAATGTTTTACTGGCCTCGGCCTGTCCCGCCCAACATTTCTCTGCTAGGTGTCCCATTCCTTCCACAATTCTTGCAGACAGGTTTCGGGGCTTTACAGGCCTTTGCCATGTGCCCGGCCTTACTCCAATTAAAACAGGTTCGGGGTCGGGTACCCTGCACTTGTCCCGCTGCCCCTCTCTCTTGTTTTATAGTTGGGCCCCCATGTTCTCGCTTTGCCCTTGGGCATCTACGTTACTAGCCCACCGTACTACATCATCATAGGTGGCAGCGGCAACCACCCCCATTTTCAAAATCTTTTGGTGTTGGGATGATAATCCCTCCTTAAACACTTGGACAAAGGCTGGGTCATTCATTGTGGCATTTGGCTGTCCTGATGATTCCTCATAGGCGGCGAACAGTCGTTCCCTGTATTCTGACATCCCCTCTCCCTTTATCTGTTTGTATGTCATAATTTTCCCCCAATTAGTGGGAGCTGCCCCGAGGGCGGTTTGGACGGAGGCCTTAAAGGCAGCAAAAGGTGCCCATTGGGCAGCTCTGTCTGCCGCCAGGACAACATTCGAGGCCCAAGTCCCGTCCCGATAATTTGCATTAGCCTGGGCTCTCCACCGATCCTTCGGGCACTTGGCCCTGACCAGTTGATCGATGTCCCTAGGGTGTAAGTCATGTACATCCCAGGTCTCGTCAAGGGCCTTCCAAAATTCTATGTTATTACTCCTTGGTTTCAGAGACCCAAGATCCTTCAGGATGGTTTGTTTCTCTAATGGCGTAAATGTGGCATATTTCGCAGTTGGGTTTTCTGCAGTCCCTCCCCTTCTCACTGGAGCTGCTTTTATTTCCGAGACGCCGTCGCCCCCTTCTCTGTTCTGACCCTCCATTTCCTGAGGGGTGGGCCGACGCCACTGGATATATTGGCGCATATGGGGGCGGTATTTCTCGTCCGAAAATTTCTCCTGATGTGCATGACCGATTTGGTGTACCGGTTACATTTTCCAATTGTTTCTCTAATTCTCTGGTTCTTTTGGTTTTATATCTATCGTTTTCTTCCGCTATTTCCTGTAACTGTATATGTGCTTGGCCCAACATTATCCCTGCCTTTTTTGTTCGATCTTTCTTCTGTTTTTCCCACCAGTCCCGTTGCTCCGGGAGCAGTTTGTACGGGTCCCACCCGTCCCGATTCATTTTCTCTCTCACTCTCTTTCTTTCCTCCATAAACCATTTGGTGAAGGATCCTGACGGCCCCGAACTAAATGTAGAGTCCTTACCTGCCATCGTAGTACATCTACTACCTCACTTGTGTCCCACTGGGTCCCGCTTATCCAGCTGGGACGCCTACTATAATCCGTCATCAGCGGTGTCTCACTTGTAAACCCACACTGTCCGGGTCTCTCAGCGGTGTCTCACTTGTGACTAATATGTGGCATATCACGGACCTATTTAACGTTTAGTCTTCTGTAAATAAGAAACAGTACAGTTACGGAACCGCTGGTCGTGACCTATATAAGCCGTTTAAGTCACAAACCCTTAGTACGTTGGATCTGTCCGCGTGTCCTACTCGCCAGTCCCACGGTGTCCATTTATGGACGGTCAGAAATGTGACTCCTCGCCCGGTACTGCGGGCCTAGGTAGAGAGAGTTCTCGACACGGACCCTGCTCACAGCGCCAAATTGTTAGTGAAAGAACTTATTCACCGGAATACCGAGTGGGCTTTGCGAATCATAAACGGTTTATTAAACAGAGTGCTCTGGGAGAGACGCCGTGGACTCTGCAGTCACAGCAGCCGACTTCTCGTTTAAGCAGAGCGGAGCACAATCATTTATACATTGAAGTAAACAAGTTTAGAAAATATCGTTATTGTACAGAAAATCTCGTTATTGTACAGAAATCGCCTGACCCATGAGTCATATAACAGCCACTGTCTTTGTCTGTCTGCATGACGTTATACGGTTAAATGGTTTATGCTAGAGTGTGACCTCATCCATAGTTGTGCAACTGGGGATTTCCCCCCCCTGCTGCCAAGCTGCCACTTGTCTGATTTCCCAACAAACTCTATTTACTCCAGCAGCCATTCAGATAATATTCTGCCTTCCTGTTTTTAACACCAAAGATTTGTCAAGCATGATTTCCCCATCATAACTCCATGCTTACTTGGACCGATCCTGTCACTGCTTTCCAAATGCGCTCCTATTTCATCTTTAATAATTGAGTCCAACATTTTCCCCACTACTGATGTCAGGCTAACCGGTCTATAATTACCCATTTTCTCTCTCCCTCCTTTTTAAAAAAATGGTGTTACATTAGCTACCCTCCAGTCCATAGGAACTGATCCAGAGTCGATAGACTGCTGGAAAATGATCACCAATGCATCCACTATTTCTAGGGCCATTTCCTTTAAGTACTCTGGGATGCAGACTATCAGGCCCTGGGGATTTATCAGCCTTCAATCCCATCAATTTCCCGAACACAATTTCCTGACTAACAAGGATTTCCTTCAGCTCCTCCTTCTCGCTTGATCCTCCGTCCCCAAGTATTTCCAGAAGGTTATTTGTGTCTTCCTTCGTGAAGACAGAACCAAAGTATTTGTTCAATTGGTCTGCCATTTCTTTGTTCACCTGATTCTGACTGTAAGGGACCTACATTTGTCTTCACTAATCTTTTTCTCTTCACATATAGGAGCTTTTGCAGTCAGTTTTTATGTTCTGAGCAAGCTTCCTCTCATACTCTATTTCCCCCTCCTAATTAAACCCTTCGTTCTCCTCTGCTGAATTATAAATTCTAAATTTCTCCCAGTCCTCAGGTTTGCTGCTTTTTCTGGCCAATTTATAATGCCTCTTTCTTGGATTTAATGAGAGAGGAGGTGGGGTGGAGGGGGGGGGGTGTAAGCGAGAGAGGAGGGGGGGAGCGAGAGAAGACGGGGGGAGTGAGAGAGGAGGGGGAAGGCAAGAGAGGAGGAGGGAGCAAGAGAGATGGGGGGAGCGAGAGAGGACAGGGGGGAGCGAGAGAGAGAGGACGGGGGAGCGAGAGAGGAGGGGAGAGTGAGAGAGGAGGGGGGAACGAGAGAGGATGGTGGAGCGAGTGAAGAGAGGGGGAGCGAGAGAGGAGAGGGGGAGCGAGAGAGGACGGGGGGGAGCGATAGAGGACAGGGGGAGTGAGAGAGGAGGGGACGAGCGAGTGGAGGGGGGAGCGAGAGGAGGGCGCAAGCAAGAGAGGAAGAGGTAACAAGAGAGGAGGGGGGAGTCAGAGAGGGGGGAGCGAGAGAGGAGGGGGGAGCGAGAGAGTAGGGGGGAGTGAGAGAGTAGGGGGGAGTGAGAGAGTAGGGGGGAGTGAGAGAGTAGGGGGGAGCGAGAGAGTAAGGAAGAGTGAGAGAGTAGGGGGGAGCGAGAGAGGAGGGGGGAGCAAGGGAGGAGGGTGGAGCGAGAGAGGAGGGGGGAGCGAGGGGGGGAGCGAGAGAGGAGGGGGGATCGAGAAATTGGGGGGAGCGAGAGGGGGGAGGAGGGAGAGAGGAGGGGAGAGCGAGAGAGGAGGGGAGAGCGAGAGAGGAGAGGGGGTAGTGAGAGAGGAGGGGGAGGGAGAGAGGAGGGGGGAACGAGAGAGAAAGTTGGAACGAGAGAGATGGGGGGAGTGAGAGAGGAGGGGGGAGCGAGAGAGAGAGGAGGGGGCGAGCGCGAGAGAGAGGAGGGGGCGAGCGAGAGAGACATGCAGGGGAGAGAGAGAGAGGGAGGAGCGGGTAGAGACAGAGAGAGAGAGAGACAGAGAGAAAGCAGGTGGGAGAGAGAGAGAGTGCAGGAGTGAGAGAGGGAGAGAGAGAGAACGGGAGAAAGAGAGACCACGGGAGAGAGAGAGAGAGAGAGAAAGGGAGAGCAGGGGAGAGCGGGAGAGAGAGAGGGGGGGAGCGAGAGAGCAGGGGGCAGCGAGAGAGCAGGGGGAGCGAGGGGGGAGTGAGAGAGAGGGGGGATCAAGAAATTGGGGAGAGCGAGAAGGGGGTGGGAGAGAGGAGGGGGGAGCGAGAGAAGAGGGGGAGCGAGAGAGAAAGGAGGGGAGAGTGAGAGAGGAGGGGGAGGGAAAGAGGAGGGGGGAGCGAGAGAGAAGGTTGGAGCGATAGAGAGAGAGGAGGGCAGAGCGAGAGATGGAGGGGAGCAAAAGAGAGATGAGGGGGCGCGAGAGAGAGGAGAGGGGAGCGAGAGAGAGAGAGGGAGGAGCGAGAGAGAGAGAGTATGGGGGTGCGAGAGAGAGAGGGAGGAGAGGAAGCGAGAGAGGAGGGGGGGAGCGAGAGAGTAGGGAGGGAGCAAGAGAGAGGAGTGGGGAGCGATAGAGGACGGGAGAGCGAGGGAAGAGGGGGGAGCGAGAGAGAGAGAGGAGGGAGGAGCGAGAGAGAAGATGGGGGAGCAAGAGAGAAGGGGGAGGGGAGTGAGAGAGTGAGAGGAGGGGGATGGAGAGCGAGAGATGGGGAGCGATGGAGAGATAAGGGGGGAGCGAGAGAGACAGGAGGCGGGGTGCAAGAGAGAGGAGGGGGCGAGCGAGACAGCCAGAGAGAGATGAGCGGAAGGAGAAAGAGGGAGAGCAGGAGGGGGAGAGAGTGAGAGAGACATGCGGGGGGAGAGAGAGAGGGAGGAGCGGGTAGAAACAGAGGGAGAGAGAGAGAGCGGGTGGGAGAGAGAGAGAGAGTGCAGAAGTGAGAGAGAGAGAGAGCATGGGAGAAAGAGAGAGCATGGGAGAAAGAGAGAGAGAGAGAGAAAGAGAGAGAAAGAGCGGGGGAGCGAGGGAGGAGGGGGGTACGAGAGAGGAGTTGCGTGGGGGAGAGGGGGGGCAGCGAGGGGGGAGCAAGAGAGGAGGGGAGTGAGAGAGGAAGGGGTAAGAGAGGAGGGGGTAGTGAGAGAGGAAGGGAGAGGGAGAGAGGAGGGGGGAGTGAGAGAGTGAGGAGGGGCATGGGCAGTGAGAGATGAGGGGGGAGTGAGGAAGAGATGAGGGGGGAGTGAGAGAGAGGGGAGGGGGTAACTAGAGAGGAGGGGCAGCAAGAGAGAGAGGAAGGGGAGCGAGAGAATGAGCAGGGGGGTTAGCGAGAGAGAGAGAGGAGGCAGGGAGTGAGAGAGAGGGATGAGGTGGGGGGAGCGAGGAAGAGAAGGGGGAGTGAGAGAGAGGAGAGGGGGAGTGAGAGATGGAGGGGAGGGAGAAAGAGAGGGGGAGCAAGAGAGAGAGAGGAAGGGGTTTAGCAAGAGAGATGAGCGGCGGAGCAAGAGAGAGGAGGGAGAGCGAGAGAGAGAGAGAGGAGGGGGAGCGAGAGAGAGAGGAGGGGGAGCGAGAGAGAGAGAGAGGAGGGGAGCGAGAGTGGGAGGAGGGGGAGCAAGAAAGAGGAGGGGGGGAGCAAGAAAGAGGAGGGGGAGCGAGAGAGAGAGAGAGAGGAGGGGGAGCGAGAGAGAGAGGAGGGGAGCGAGAGAGGGAGGAGGGGCATGGGGAATGAGAGATGAGGGGGGAGTGAGGGAGAGAAAGGAGGGGGAGCAATAGAGAAGAGGGGGAGTGAGACAGCCAGAGAGAGATGAGCAGAGGGAGACAGAGAGAGAGAGCGGGAGGGGGGGATAGTGAGAGAGACATGCAGGGAGAGAGAGAGAGGGAGAAGCGGGTAGAAACAGAGAGGGAGAGAGAGAGAGCGGGTGGGAAAGAGAGAGAGAGTGCAGGAGTGAGAAAGGGAGAGAGAGAGAGAGCAAGTGTGGGAGAATGAGAGAGCACGGGAGAGAGAGAAAGAGAGAGAGAGAGAAAGAGAGCGCGGGGAGAGAGAAAGCAAGAGAGAGAGATTGTGGGAGAGAGAGAGTAGGGGGGGAGCGAGAGAGGAGGGGGGAGCGAGAGAAGAGGGGGAGTGAGAGAGAGGAGGAGGGGGGAGCGAGAGAGAGGAGGGGAGGGGAGCGAGGGGGGGAGCGAGAGAGGTAGAGTAGGGCGGAGCGAGAGAGAAGATGGGGGAGCGAGAGAGAGAGGATGGGGAGCGAGAGAGGAAGGGGCAGCGAGGGGGGGTGCAAGAGAGGAGGGGGGAGTGAGAGAGAGAGAGGAGGAAGGAGCGAGAGAAGTAGAGGAGGGCAGAGCGAGAGAGAAGATGGGAGAGCGAGAGAGAGAGGAGGGGGATGGGGAGCGAGAGATGGGGGAGTGAGAGAGACAGCCAGAGATAGATGAGCGGAGGGAGCCAGAGAGAGAGCGGGAGGGGGAGAGAGTGAGAGAGTCATGCAGGGGGAGAGAGAGAGAGAGAGAGAGAGAGAGCGGCTGGGAGAGAGAGAGAGAGAAAAAAAGAGCAAGGGAGAGAGAGAGAGCGAGAGAGAGAGAGCGGAGGAGAGAGGAGGGGGGAGTGAGAGAGGAGGGGGGAGCGAGAAAGGAGGGGGGGAGCGAGATAGCAGCAAGGGAGTGAGAGAGGTAGAGGAGGGGGGATCAGGAGAGAAGATGGGGGGAACGAGAGAGAAGAGGGTGCAGTGAGAGAGAGAGAGGAGGGGGATGGGGAGCGAGAGATGCGGGGGGAGCGAGCGAGCGAGACAGAGAGAGAGCAGTTGGATGTGGAGGCGGGGAGAGAGAATGAGAGAGACATGCGGGGAGAGAGAGAGAGGGAGGAGCAGGTAGAGACAGAGAGAGAGAGAGCGGGTGGGAGAGAGAGAGAGTGCAGGAGTGAGAGAGGGAGAGAGAGAGAGAGCGAGCGTGGGAGAAAGAGTGAGCACGGGGGAGAGAGAGAGAGAGAAAGAGAGAGCAACGGAGAAATAAAGCGAGCGAGAGAGAGAGGCGAGAGAGAAGGGGGGAGCGAGAGAGGGGGGTGCGAGAGAGGAGGGGGAGCGAGGGAGGAAGGGGGAGTGAGGGGGGCAAGAGAGAGAGGGGACAGCGAAGGGGGGAGCAGAAGAGGAGGGGGAGAGAGAGAGCAGGGGGAGAGCGAGGTGGGAGGGAGAGAGATGGGGGAGTGAGAGAGGAGGGGGGGGCGAGACAGGAGGGGGTAGCAAGAGAGGAGCAGGGTAGTGAGAGAGGAGGGGAGAGGGAGAGAGGAGGGGGGAGCGAGAGAGAAGGTTGGAATAAGCGAGGAGAGGGGAGCGAGAAAGGAGGGGTGAGTGAGAGAGAGATGAGGAGGGAGTGAGAGAGAGAGGAGGGGAGTAGCGAGAGAAAGATGAGGGGGAAGCGAGAGAGAGAGGAGGGGGGAGTGAGAAAGAGAGGAGGGGGGAGTGAGAGAGAGAGGAGGGGGGAGTGAGATAATGAGAGGAGTGAGGGAGTGAGAGAGAGGGAGGGGTAAGGGAGAGAGGAGGTGGAGGAGCCAGAGAGAGAGGAGGGGAGCGAGAGATAAGGGGGAGCGAGAGAGGAGGGGAAGGTGTGAGAGAGGAGGAGGGAGTGAGAGAGGAGAGCAAGGGGGGGGAGCGAAAGAGGGGTGGAGCGAGAGAGGATGGGGGAGTGAGAGAGAGAGAGAGGAGGCAGGGAGTGAGAGAGAGATGAGGTGGGGGGAGCGAGGGAGAAGAGGGGGGAGTGAGAGAGAGAGGAGGGAGAGCGAGACAGAGAGAGGAGGGGGGTAGGGAGCAAGAGATGGAGGGGAGGGCGAGAGAGGAGGGGGGAGCGAGAGAGAGAGGAGGGTGTTTAGCGAGAGATGGAGAGATGAGCGGGGGAGTGAGTGACAGTGATATAGAGACCAGCAGAGGGAGGCAGTCAGTAAAGTGTATATTGGACAGTCAGTAAAGTGAATATTGGACAGTGCATTCGTTATAATCTAGCAAAATTCTCTGGACTCTGGAGAGGTACCAGTGGATTGGAAAGCAGCTAATGTAACGCCTCTGTTTAAAAAAGGGGGCAGACAAAAGGCAGATAACTATAGGCCGGTTAGTTTAACATTTGTGGTGGGGAAAATGCTTGAAACTATCATTAAGGAAGAAATAGCGGGACATCTAGATAGGAATAGTGCAATCAAGCAGACTCAACATGGATTCATGAAGGGGAAATCATGTTTAACTAATTTACTGGAATTCTTTGAGGATATAACAAGCATGGTGGATAGAGGTGTACCGATGGATGTGGTGTATTTAGATTTTCAAAAGGCATTCGATAAGGTGCCACACAAAAGATTACTGCAGAAGATAAAGGTACGCGGAGTCAGTGGAAATGTATTAGCATGGATAGAGAATTGGCTGGCTAACAGAAAGCAGAGAGTTGGGATAAATGGGTCCTTTTCGGGTTGGAAATCGATGGTTAGTGGTGTGCCACAGGGATCGGTGCTGGGACCACAACTGTTTACAATATACATAGATGACCTGGAAGAGGGGACAAAGTGTAGTGTAACAACATTTGCAGATGACACAAAGATTAGTGGGAAAGCGGGTTGTGTAGAAGATACAGAGAGGCTGCAAAGAGATTTAGATAGGTTAAGCGAATAGGCTAAGGTTTGGCAGATGGAATAAAATGTCGGAAAGTGTGAGGTCATCCACCTTGAGAGAAAAAACAGGAAAAGAGAATATTATTTGAATGGGGAGAAATTACAACATGCTGCGGTGCAGAGGGACCTGGGGGTCCTTGTGCATGAATCCCAAAAAGTTAGTTTGCAGGTGCAGCAGGTAATCAGGAAGGCGAATGGAATGTTGGCCTTCATTGCGAGACGGATGGAGTACAAAAGCAGGGAAGTCCTTCTGCAACTGTATAGGGTATTGGTGAGGCCGCACCTGGAGTACTGCATGCAGTTTTGGTCACCTTACTTAAGGAAGGATATACTAGCTTTGGAGGGGGTACAGAGATGATTCACTAGGCTGATTCCGGAGATGAGGGGGTTACCTTATGATGATAGATTGAGTAGACTGGGTCTTTACTCGTTGGAGTTCAGAAGGATGATGGGTGATCTTATAGAAACATTTAAAATAATGAAAGGGATAGACAAGATAGAGGCAGAGAGGTTGTTTCCACTGGTCGGGGAGACTAGAACTAGGGGGCACAGCCTCAAAATACGGGGGAGCCAATTTAAAACCGAGTTGAGAAGGAATTTATTCTCCCAGAGGGTTGTGAATCTGTGGAATTCTCTGCCCAAGGAAGCAGTTGAGGCTAGCTCATTGAATGTATTCAAGTCACAGATAGATAGATTTTTAACCAATAAGGGAATTAAGGGTTATGGGGAGCGGGCGGGTAAGTGGAGCTGAGTCCACGGCCAGATCAGCCATGATCTTATTGAATGGCCGAGCAGGCTCGAGGGGCTGGATGGTCTACTCCTGTTCCTAATTCTTATTATGTTCTTATTATTATGTCTGGTTGTCTTAAACAGGAATCACTGAAAAGCCTCTTTTAATAGCATGTTGTACAGTGAGCTGAAGTTGCCCAGTTATAGCAGACAATGTGTCCTCATCAACCCCAGAGGCACTGTTGGGACTTTCAAAAGGCTTCTGACAAGGTCCCACACAAGAGATTGGTGTGCAAAATTAAAGCGCAAGGTATTGGGGGTAATGTACTGACATGGATAGAGAACTGGTTGGCAGACAGGAAGCAGAGAGTCGAGATAAATGGGTCCTTTTCAGAATGGCAGGCAGTGACTAGTGGGGTGCCGCAGGGCTCAGTGCTGGGACCCCAGCTATTTACAATATACATTAATGATTTAGATGAAGGAATTGAGTGTAGTATCTCCAGGTTTGCAGATGACGCTAAGCTGAGTGGCAGTGAAAGCTGTGAGGAGGATACTAAGAGGCTGCAGGTTGACTTGGACAGGTTAGGTGAGTGGGAAAATGCATGACAGTTGCAGTATAATGCGTGACTTGGACAGGTAATGACAAGTTTGCCATTAGTGGGCAAACATATGGCAGATGCAGTATAATGTGGATAAATGTGAGGTTATCCACTTTGGTGGCAAAAACACAGAGGCAGATTATTATCTGAATGGTGGCAGATTAGGAAAAGAGGAGGTGCAACGAGACCTGGGTGTCATGGTACATCAGTCATTGAAAGTTGGCATGCAGGTTCAACAGACGGTGAAGAAGTTAAATGGTATTTTGGCCTTCATAGCTCGGGGATTTGAGTATCAGAGAGGGAGGTCTTACTGCAGTTGTACAGGGCCTTGGTAAGGCCTCACCTGGAATATTATGTTCAGTTTTGGTCTCCTAATCTGAGGAAGGACATTCTTGCTATTGAGGGAGTGCAGCAAAGGTTCACCAGGCTGATTCCCAGGATGGCAGGACTGACATGAGGAGAGACTGGATCGACTGGGCCTGTATTCACTGGAGCTTAGAAGGATGAGAGGGGATCTCATAGAAACGTATAAAATTCTGACAGCACTGGACAGGTTAGATACAGGAAGAATGTTCCCGATGTTGGGGAAGTCCAGAACCAGGGGACACAGCCTAAGGATAAGGGGTAGGCCATTTAGGACTGATGAGGAGTAGCTTCTTCACTCAGAGTTGTTAACCTGTGGAATTCTATATCGCAGAATTGTTGATGCCAGTTCATTGGATATATTCAAGAGGGAATTGGATATGGCCCTTGTGGCTAAAGGGATCAAGGGATATACAGAGAAAGTGGGAAAGGGGTACTGAAGTGAATGATCAGCCATGATCTTATTGAATGGTGGTGCAGGCTCAAAGGGCCGAATGGCCTACTCCTGCACCTATTTTCTATGTTTCTGTAGAGCGACACACAGCACATGGTAGCAGGTCACCCTCCCTGATTACTAAATCCACCTTGGACTCTCTCACCTGGGTGGAGGAAGCAGCAAGCTGGTAGGTTGAGGCATTTTTGGGCTGGCCTATTTAAGGACCTGCAGAGCTAGTTTTCAGTCTTTTAGTCCTGCTGCAGGCAGGTTGTGGAGACAGTCTTTAAAGGCAAGTGTCATTCTGCAGGTAATGTATCTCTGTTTTTGTTTGTCTTCAAAGTGTGGGTCACTCTGTCCAGGAATTGTAAGTGTATTGTCAAATGTTTAGTGCTGTGCCAAGTATATGTGAAACACCTTGTGTGTGGGATTCTCCATGTGAGTGGATCATGCTTGTACCCCATTCCCCCTCTCTCTATTCCAGGTCCTGTGCCCAGGTGTGGGAGAAAGTTTCCCGAGCTGTGGGTCAAGGGTCTGCGAGAAGGTGGAGATGATGAGTGCTGACCGTGTGTGGTGGTGAGTATCACTAAATTTTCTCATTCTCTCTCATTTCTCACTCTTGCTGTTTTTCTTGCACCGATCTCTCCTTTTCTCCTTTCTCAGTTTCTCCCTTTTCATCCTTTCTTGTGCTGTTCCTTTCATCCTTTTCCAGTTCACTCTTGTATTTCTCTTTCTCCCTCTTTTCTCTTTGCCTCTCTGGATCTTATTTCTCTATCTCATTTCTTTCTCCCTTTAGAAACATAGAAACATAGAACATAGAAACATACAGTGCAGAAGGATACCTTTTTGGCCCATTGTGTCCACGCCGGCCGACAAAGAACCGCATGGCCCTTGGTCAGCAGCCCTAAAGGTTATATACAAACCTATGAACAATGACAGAAAGGCAAAGAGCACCCAGCCCAACCAGTCCACCCCACACAACTGCGACACCCCTTATACTGAAAACATCTACACTCCACCCCAACCGGAGCCATGTGATCTCCTGGGAGAGGCAAAAACCAGATAAAAACCCAGGCCAATTTAGCGAGAAAAGAAATCTGGGAAAATTCCTCTCCGACCCATCCAGGCAATCAAAACTAGTCCAGGAGATCACCCTGGCCGTATTCTATTCCCTGCAGTACTTACCATATCTATGCAATCCAACAAAAGGTCATCCAGTCTAATCCCAATTACCAGCTCTAGGTCTGTAACCCTGCAGGTTACTGCACTTTAAATGCCCATCCAACAATCTCTCAAAAGTGGTGAGGGTTTCTGCATCCACCACTCTTCCAGGCAGCGAGTTCTAGATCCCCACAACCCTCAGCGTAAAGAAGCCCCCCCTCAAATCCCCTCTAAAGCTTCCACCAGCCACCTTAAAACTATGCCCCTCGTAATAGACCCCTCCACCAATGGAAATGAACCCTTACTATGCACTATGCCCAGGCCCCTCAATATTTTGTACACCTCAATGAGGTCTCCTCTCAACCTCCTCTGTTCCAATGGGAACAAACCCAGCCTATCCAATCTGTCCTCATAACCATTCCAGGCAGCATCCTCGTAAATCTCCTCTGCACCCTCTCTAGTGCAATCACGTCCTTTCTATAATACGGCGACCAGAACTGCACGCAGTATTCCAGCTGTGGCCTAACCAAAGTATTGTACAATTTCAGCATAACCTCCCTGCTCTTATATTCTATGCCAGCCAATAAAGGCAAGCATTCAATATGCTTTCTTAACCACCTTATCCACCTGACCTGCTACTTTCAGGGAATCTGTGGACCAATGGTGGAGCTGTTGGAGGCGTGGCCTATTCAGTTGGAGCTGTGCTGTGGTGAGAGAAGGAGCTACCTGCTGTTGCTCCTGCCTGGAAAGCCTGGAGTGAGCCCTGTGAAACAGCCCAGGAGGAGGAGGAAGGGGCTTTCTAAAATTCCAATTCATCCAGAGGGAGAGGAGGAGAGCTGAAAATTCAACAACCTTTAATACTGCTGCAGAGATTTGGAGAGAGGGGGAAAAAAGAACAACTATCCAGTGTGGAAGGAGGGAGAAACTTCATCAACCAAAGGTGGGTGTGTTTTGGTGCATTCCCCTAAAGACTTTGTTGTATCGGTGGGGGGAGGAAAGAAGACTTGCTAGAGGGCCGGAACACCGCGGTGGGTGTGTGTGTGTGGAAGTGTGTGTGGGGGTCTTGCTTACAGCTAGGCCCCACACACCACTGAAGCACCCCTCCCCCATTGCCTAGCCTGGGATAGCTGGAGCTACCTGGCCGAAGAACTATTAATCACCTATTTAACATCATTGGGAGTGTGTGCCTGGGTGGCTCCAGCTGTCCCAGGTGAAGACATCTTCTCCCCCCCACCCGAAGACCATCTACAAAAACTATTTCTTTTTCCATCATCTGGGGAGTGCACCCCAAGAAAAACACCTACCCATCGCTGTGAGGGGAGACCTGCCCTCACAGCTTCCCTCTTTCCCAACCCCCTTCTCTCTTTCTCTCTCTCTCTGTCTCTCCCCTCTCTCTCTGGGAGCCCCTTTCCTCCTAATTGAAAAACCAATTAAGACAACTGAGCAGAGGGAGCAAAGCCCCTCCCCAATTGTCAACTAGGGGAGAGGTGTGCCTCTTTTAGAGCTCCCTCTGTTCAAACACCAACGAGTCCATTTAAGACCATTAAGGCCTGTGACTTTGGGGTGGGTGTGGCCCTTAAAGAGACCCCGTGATGGCGACCCCATCCACGCCGGTGGCAGGGCCAACAAAGACATATGCGCAGGTGGCGTCCACATCCAAGGCGCCTCCTGCGCCTCCTGCTGCCCTGCCACTGTTCAGACTTGTAACAAAAAAACACGGGGTCAAGAGCTACACTCACCCCACAATGAGCATCGAGGAGTGCGTGCGGGCGATGGCTGGGGTAGTCGGCCCCTCGGCCATTGTCGCGGCCTCTAAGATGTCTGGGAAGGCCGTGTTCTTCCTGGGGTCGGAGCGGGCGGTGTCCCTGGCCCTTGAAAAGGGGCTCATGGTGGGCGGGACGTTCCTGCCGGTGGACCCTCTCGAGGCCACCGCGCAGAGGGTCATCCTTTCAAACGTCCTGCCCTTTGTTCCCGCTGGGCTCCTCCTCCCTCACCTACACCAACTGGGGGAGGTAAGGTCGGGGATCAACCCCATACCGCTCGGCCTCAGGGAGAACAGCCTGCGCCACGTGTTCTCCTTCCGCCGCCAGCTCTTTGTCCGGCTGGCGCGGGAGGAGACGACGGAGGGTAATTTAATGTGGTGCACGAGGGGACTGCCTACCGCGTCTTCTGGACGTCGGACGGCGTGCGGTGCCATGCCTGTAGGGAGGTGGGCATGTTCGTAAGAACTGCCCCGCCTCCAAGGCCGCCAAACCACCGAAGGCGGCCAAGGCTGGCGCCGCCGCCACCCCTCCCCCTAGTAGCGTCCGCGTGCTGGGAGCTGTGGGTGCGCGGGCATCGTCGGGGGTCTTTGTTTTCACGGCCTCTGGCGGGAGGGGGGGGGGGAGAGCGTCCGATCGGAAAGAAGGCGCGGAGGAAGGCGAAACATCTCGAGGCGGGTCCCCTCAGTGCGCCTAAAAATTTGATCACCACGCTCAGCCCAACCCTGTCACCGGCGAGCGCGGGGTGCCCTGAGCCCGTGCCCGAGCCCTTGACCAATATCACAGAGGGGCTCGGGCGCGGGCAAGATAAGAAAAATGGGGGAGTGGAGCGGGATGCCTCGGCAGACATGGAGGTCTCCCTGCCTCCGCGCACCCCCAGGAACAAAAGGAGGCACCGCTCCAATGAGGCGGAGGGGGAACAACATCCCTCCGCAGAGGAGTCGGTGCCCGCCGCGTGTCCCGCGTCCCCAACCAGCGCCCCCAAACTGCGCCGTAGGCAAGAGGAATCTGTCCCCGGGGAGGGTGTGACAGTCGAGGCTGCCCAGCCTCTGCCTCCCGGGGATGGCGTGGAAGATCTGCCTGTCGTGGGGGGCGTGGGGCCAGCGGAGGAATACGTTGCCGCCGGGTCGAGTGTCCCGGGGACTGAGGCGGGCGGGGCCGAAAAGGCCGAACCTGAGCCCGCCCAGCTATTAACCAACTTCCTCCGGGAGTCGCTCGACCCGGAAGAAACAAAATATGTTAACAATTTTAATGACTCTGTACACGCTGGGCCGGGGGGTGGCGGCGGGGAGGGGGAAGAACAACAACCCTCGCCCCTTACTTTGGAGCTGGGGTACTTGGAGGACCTGGAACATTTCTTTGACCAGGTCTCTCCGTGTTCCCCGGCTCCTGGGGCGGAGGAGGAACCCCTTCCGCTGTCGCTTCCTGACCCAGCACCGCTTTTAAAAGAGTCCAGTGGGGTCTCCTCTGCCGACGATCCTGGGGGTGGGATCGGGGCGGAGCCAGGGCCTGATGGAGAGGCCGGGCCATTTGCCGTACCTTGTGCGGTCGACGGGCCGGCTGCTGGCGGCGACCTCCCGGAGGGGGACGGGGACTCGGTGGGGGACGAGGGAGAAGATCTCGAGTCCATCGCCAGTGAGGTGGTGGATCTCCTCGTGCCCGCCGCTGAGTCCCCCCTCATTCCTGCAAAGGAACTCCGGGACTTTTTGGTCCAGAGCCAGGGTCGCCGCGACCAAGCCCATCTGGCCCGGGAAAGATGGTCCGAGCCGGGGCTGCTCGTCGCGTCCGTCCACGCCGCCGCTAAAACCATGGCTGCGGGCGGGCCCTTATCAAAGGCGCAAGGCCTTGAGCTGCGCCGGATCAAAA
Source organism: Pristiophorus japonicus (assembly GCF_044704955.1). Lineage (NCBI taxonomy): Eukaryota > Metazoa > Chordata > Chondrichthyes > Pristiophoridae > Pristiophorus > Pristiophorus japonicus. The sequence continues at coordinate 617,061 of NW_027253761.1, forward strand.
AGTTCCTCGCTGTGCTGCTGAAGGAGTGGAGGTCAACAAACGACTCCACTCCCCCCCACAATAGGTTAGGTAGAGGTTGCACTATGCTTTTGTCATGAAGATAACCATAGCCAGCCTCAACATCAACGGCGGCAGAGAGGCACGCCGCAGATTTAACAATTTTTCGCTCCTGCGGGAGGGGAAATATGCGGTGTGCTTCCTGCAAGAAACCCACACCGTTCCGGGAGACGAAGCCACATGGCTCCTGGAATGGCAAGGAGAGGTCCGCATGAGCCACCTCACTACCACTTCTTGTGGGGTGGCCATCTTGTTGGCCCCGCATTTTCAGCCGGAGATCTTGGGGGTCGAGGAGCCCGTGCCAGGCCGCTTGCTGCATGTCACGGTTCACCTGGGGGACATGCCGCTCCATTTCGTGAACGTGTACGCCCCTCAGCCCGGCCCGTAGCAAACGCGCTTCTTCGAAGAAGTGTCCGCTCGTCTTGGCTCCGTCGACGTTGGCGACTGCATTGTCCTCGGGGGGGATTTTAACTGCACCCTCGAGGCGAGGGACCGCTCCGGTGCCCCGCAGTGCATGACGGCGATGGAAAAGTTGAGGGACCTGGTCGGGTCCTTCGACTTGGTGGACGTCTGGCGAAATCTCCACCCCGACTCCAGCGCCTTTACTTGGGTGAGGCCTGGAGTAGGATGGTCCAGAGTTGACCGCCTTTACGTGTATCGGGCGTACGTTTCCTGCGTCCCGGCGGCCTCCATGCGGCCGGTGCCGTGTTCGGACCACCACCTGGTGTGGTCGGAGCTCGCTTCGCTCCGCGCGAGGACGGGGTCCGCGTACTGGCATTTTAACAACCGGCTGCTGGAGGACGTGCGGTTCCAGGACTCGTTCCGTCATTTCTGGGCCAACTGGAGAAAGAAGCAGGGGGGCTTCCCCTCCTTGAGGCTATGGTGGGACGTGGGCAAGGCGTGAGTATGCGAGGGGGTCAACCAAGAGGTGGGCGGCCAGGGTCGGGCGCCTAGAAAAAGAAGTGCTCGTCCTGGAGTCCCGTCTCGGTCAAGTCGTCGAGGACCCGGCCCTGCGGATGGTGTACGAAGCGAAGAGGGCCGCGCTGAAGGACCTACAGCTCGTCGGGTCCCGAGGCGCGTTCGTGTGGTCGCGGATCCGGTTCCTGCGGGATCTGGACCGCGGCTCCCCCTTCTTCTACTCGCTGGAAAAAAGACAGTGTCCATAAGCAGCTCTTGACGCTGCTGGCCGACGACGGCTCTCTCGTCTCGGATCCGGAGGGCGTCAACAACAGGGCCCGTGAATATTACGGGGCTCTGTTCTCTCCAGAGCCGTCCAGCGAGGAAGCGCGTAGAGTTTTGTGGGAGGACCCGCCGAAGGTCGGCCCGGAGGGCGCCGAAAATCTGGAAGCTCCGCTAAGCCTGGTGGAGTTGACCGGCGCCCTCGACCGGCTCTCGAGGGGAAAATCCCCGGGGCTGGACGGGCTGACCGTGGAGTTCCACAGGGCGTTCTGGGACGTCCTGGGGGGCGACTACGCGCGGGTCCTGGGGGAACGTCTGGCGACCGGGGAGATGCCCCTCTCTTGGCGCAGGGCAGTCATCGTCCTGCTGCCTAAGAAGGGCGATCTCTGCCTCCTTAAGAACTGGCGCCCGGTCTCCCTCCTCAGCACGGACTACAAAATCTTCACCAGGGTGATGTCTGCTCGCTTTGGCACCGTGCTGGACCACATGATCCATCCCGACCAGTCCTACACGGTCCCGGGCCGGACAATCCACGATAACATTCATCTGGTCTGGGACCTCATCCATCATTCCCAGGAGGCTGGTCTGTCGGTCGCCTTCCTATCTCTTGACCAAGAGAAGGCGTTCGACAGGGTGGATCACGACTATCTGTTCAGAACTCTGTGCGCTTTCAGATTCGGGACGCATTTCGTCGCCCGGATCCGACTTTTGTACGCCGCCGCGGAGTGTCTGATAACTGTTAACAGGTCCTTGACGGCGCCCCTTCGCTTTGGGAGAGGGGTGTGCCACGGATGCCTCATGTCCGGCCAGTTAGATGCCATCTGCGTGGAGCCTTTCCTGCGCCTCCTGTGGACGAGGTTGACGGGACTGGCTCTGCAAGGGCCGGATGTGGAGGTCGTCCTCTCGGCTTACGCCGATGATGTGCTCCTCGCGGTAGAGGATCCCGCTGACCCGCGGAGGATGCGTGAGTGCCAGGAGATTTACTCGGCCGCATCCTCCGCCAGGATCAACTGGGAGAAATGTTCCAGACTCCTGGTGGGTCAGTGGCGGGTGGACTCCCTGCCGGAGGAGCTCAGGCCTTTTGCCTGGAGCACGACCCATCTCCTCTATCTGGGAGTCGACCTTAGCCCCGACGAGGAAGCCTGGCCGGCGAACTGGCAAGAGCTAGAGGCCAAGGTCGCCGCTCGCCTAGGGCGCTGGACAGGACTGCTCCGAGTGCTGTCCTACAGGGGTCGAGCGCTAGTTATGAACCAGCTGGTGGCCGCCATGTTGTGGGACCGGCTGGTCACTTTGACCCCTCCCCTAGCGTTTGTCACCAAGATACAGAAGAAGCTGGTGGACTTCTTCTGGAACAACAGGAAGCACTGGGTCTCTGCTGCGGTCTTGAGTCTCCCGCTTGAGGAGGGCGGTCAGTCGTTGGTGTGCATCAGCACCCAGCTCGCGACTTTCCGTCTTCAGACCCTGCAGAGATACCTTTACGTCGAGCCCCCTCCCAGATGGCGTGGTCCGGCGACGTATTTCTTCCATCAGCAGCACGGCCTCAACTACGCAGCTCCTGTTTGTGAGCTTGGGGGGCATCAGGACCGCCTTCCAGGAGCTGCCTGTCTTTTACAAGGAACTCATCAGGGTCTGGAACAAAGTCTCCACCAAGCGCAGCTCTCCACCGGCTGAAGTGGCGGCTGTCCCGCAGGAGCCGCTGCTCGGGAATCCGTACCTCCACGACCGAGGTTTTAGGTGGCGGTCGGACGAGAGGGCTGTGGCTGGTGAGGTGACCAGGGTCAGGGACCTGCTCGATGGTGGAGGAGCGGGCTGGATGGTGCCAGACACGCTGGCGCGGCGCCTAAACTCTGCCAATGTCCGCCGCGCGTCCGATGCCATCGAGTCGCTAAAAACAGCTCTGGGCCCCGACTCCGTTAGGTGTGTCGAGGAGGCTCAAGCACGTGGGGAAATCCCGTCCGAACTGACCCCCGTCCGGACGGAATTCCTCATCGGCGCCAAACCCCGGAACCTCCCTCGGGAGCCGCGCCTCACAACTTGAGCCGCCTCGGGGAAATCCCCTCCGTGCCTTTCAGTTCCGTGCGGAGGGGTTTCCTGTACGGGCTGCTCCTGCACACTCTCAACTTTGCCATCCTCGCCGGCCGTCCGGACACGCCATGGCGTACCATCTTGCCGTCCGGAGGAGGCGGGGGTCCCCGATGGAGGGCACTCTATGCGGGAGTCCTCCCACTATTTATCGGGGACTTGGCCTGGAGGGTGGTGCACGGAGCAGTGCCGTGCAATAAATTTTTAAGCCGATTCACGAGCTCCCAGGCCGCCTGCAATTTCTGCGGTCTGGAAGAGTCCGTGTTCCATGTTTTTATTGAATGCACGAGGTTGCAGCCCCTGTTTCATTATTTAAAGGGGCTGCTCCTGAAATTCTGGCTGCACTTCAGTCCCACATTCCTGATCTTTGGGCACCCTGTGCGGAGGGGAGCGGGTAGGTCCGAGGGCCTACCCGCTCCTGGGCACGGCCAAGGGTGCCATCAGCCGGTCCAGGCAGCGGGCGGTCGAGGGGGTCGTTCAACCTGACTGCCTGCCTCTCTTACGCGCATACATCCACGCCAAGGTGTCCTTGGAGATGGAGCACGCGGTGTCCACCGGTACGCTCGCGGCCTTCCGTGAGAGGTGGGCACCAGAGGGACTGGAGTGCATCATCACGCCCGGCAACCAAATTTTAATTTGATTTTATGTTTTAAAGTTTAATTTGTTTTAATTGCCGGTGTTTTTTAGTGTCCCGCTCCCCTTTTATAGGGGCCACTTGGAGGGGTAGGGGGGGGGGGGAAATGATTTTAGTGCCCAAAAAAACTTTAAAAGAAAACACAAAAAACCCCACAAAAAAACACCAAAAAAAGAGCCTTGGAAATGTTTGGTGTGCCCCCCAGGTCGGGGGGACACGATTTAATGATTTAATGTTTTAGTTTCCTCCCAAAAGAGTTCTGTGGACCAATGGTGGAGCTGTTGGAGGCGTGGCCTATTCACTTGGAGCTGTGCTGCAGTGAGAGAAGGAGCTCCCTGCTGTTGCTCCTGCCTGGAAGGCCATTGTGAATCCTGAGACCAGCCCAGGAAGAGGAGGAAGGGGCTTACTTCATTACAATCCATCCAGAGGGAGAGGAGGAGAGCAGAAAATTCAACAACTTCATTACTTCTACAGAGAGTTGGAGATAGGGGGAAAAGAACAACAACCTGTGTGGAAGGAGGGAGACTCTACAACATTCTAAAGGTGGGTGTATTGGTGCATTCCCCGAAAGATTTTGTTATATCGGTGGGGGGAGGAAAAAAGACTTGCTAGAGGGCCGGAACATCGTGGGGGTTGTGCGTGTGTGGAAGTGTGTGTGGGGGTCTTGCTTACAGCTATGCCCCACACACCACTGAAGCACCCCTCCCCCATTGCCTAGCCTGGGATAGCTGGAGCTACCTGGCTGAAGAATCATTAATCACCCTATTTAAACATCGTTGGGAGTGTGTGCCTGGGAGGCTCCAGCTGCCCCAGGTGAAGACATATTCTCCCCCCACCCGAAGACCATCCTATAAGACTGTGTCTTGTTTTTTTCCATCATCTGGGGAGTGCACCCCAGAAAAACGCCCACCCATCGCTGTGAGGGGAGACCTGCCCTCACAGCTTCCCTCTTTCCCACCCCCTCTCTCTCACCCCCCTCCGCTCCCTCTCTCTCTCTGTCACTCTCTCTGTCTCTCCCCTCTCTCTCTGAGAGCCCCTTTCCTCCTTAAATTAAAGTTAAATTAAGACAACTGAGCAGAGGGAGCAAGGCCCCTCCCCATTCGCTAACTAGGGGAGAGGTGTGCCCCATTAAGAGCTCCCTCTGCTCAAAACACCAACGAGGCCAATGAAAGACCATTAAGGCCTGTGACTTTGGGGTGGGTGTAGCCCTTAAAGGGACCCCGTCATGGTGACCCCATCCACGCCGGTGGCAGGGCCAGCTAAAACGTACGCGCAGGCGGCGTCCACATCCACGGCGCCTCCTGCGCCTCCTGCTGCCCTGCCACCATTTAAACTAATTACGAAGAAACACGGGGTCAAGAGCTACACTCACCCCACAATGAGCATTGAGGAGTGTGTGCGGGCGATGGCTGGGGTAGTCAGCCCCTCGGCCATTGTCGCAGCCTCCAAGATGTCTGGGAAAGCTGTATTCTTCCTGGGGTCGGAGCGGGCGATGTCCCTGGCCTTTGAAAAGGGACTCACGGTGGGCGGGACGTTCCTGCCAGTGGACCCTCTCGAGGCCACCGCGCAGAGGGTCATCCTTTCAAACGTCCCGCCCTTTGTTCCCGCTGAGCTCCTCCTCCCTCACCTACACCAACTGGGGGAGGTAAGGTCAGGGATCAACCCCATACCGCTCGGCCTCAGGGAGAACAGCCTGTGCCACGTGTTCTCCTTCCGCCGCCAGCTCTTTGTCCGGCTGGCGCGGGAGGAGACGACGGAGGGAAGTTTTAATGTGGTGCACGAGGGGACTGCCTACCGTGTCTTCTGGACGTCGGACGGCGTGCGGTGCCATGCCCGTAGGGAGGTGGGGCACGTTCGCAAGAACTGCCTCATCTCCAAGGCCGCCAAACCACCGAAGGCGGCCAAGGCTGGCGCCGCCGCCACCCCTCCCCCTAGTTGCGTCCGCGTGCCGGGAGCCGTAGGTGCACGGGCATCGTCGGGGGCCTTTGTTTTCACGGCCTCTGGCGGGGGGGAGGGAGAGTGTCCGATCGGAAAGAAGGCGCGGAGGAAGGCGAAACATTTCGAGGCGGGTCCCCTCAGTGGGCCAGACAGTTTGATCACCGCACTCAGCCCAACCCATTCATCGACGAGCGCGGGGTGCCCTGAGCCCGTGCCCGAGCCCTTGACCAATACCGCAGAGGGGCTCGGGCGCGGGCAAGATAAGAAAAAGGGGGGGGTGGAGTGGGAGGCCTCGGCAGACATGGAGGTCTCCCTGCCTCCGCGCACCCCCAGGAACAAAAGGAGGCGCCGCTCCAATGAGGCGGAGGGGGAACAACATCCCTCCGCGGAGGAGTCGGTGCCCGCCGCGTGTCCCGCGTCCCCCACCAGTGCCCCCAAACTGCGCCGTAGGCAAGAGGAATCTGTCCCCGGGGAGGGTGGGGCATTCGAGACTGCCCAGCCTCTGCCTCCCGGAGATGGCATGGAAGATCTGCCTGTCATGGGGGGCGTGGGGCCAGCGGAGGAATACGTTGCCGCCGGGTCGAGTGTCCCGGGGACTGAGGCGGGCGGGGCCGAAAAGGCCGAACCTGAGCCCGCCCAGCCTTTATCCAACTTCCCCGGGACTTGCTTGACTCGGCAGAAAATGAAAATGAAAATTTTTTTAATATACACCCACATGCTGGGCCGGGGGGTGGCGGCGGGGAGGGTGAAGAACACCAACCCTCGCCCCTACTTTGGAGCTGGGGGACTGGGTAGACCTGGAGAATTTCCTAAACCAGGTCTCTCCGTGTTCCCCGGTTCCTGGGGCGGAGGGGGAACCCCTTCCGCTGTCGCTTCCTGACCCAGCACCACTTTTAAAAGAGTCCAGTGGGGTCTCCTCCGCCGACGATCCTGGGGGTGGGATCGGGGCAGAGCCAGGGCCTGATGGAGCGGCCGGGCCGTTTGCCGTACCTCATGTGGTCGACGGGCCGGCTGCTAGCGGCAACCTCCCGGAGGGGGACGGGGGACTCGGTGGGGGATGCGGGAGAAGATCTCGAGTCCATCGCCAGTGAGGCGGTGGATCTCCTATTGCCCGCCGCTGAGTCCCCCCTCATTCCTGAAAAGGAACTCCGGGACTTTTTGGCCCAGAGCCAGGGTCGCCGCAACCGAGCACATCTGGCCCGGGAAAGATGGTCCGAGCCGGGGCTGCTCATCGCGTCCGTCCGCGCTGCCGCTAAAACCATGGCCGCGGGCGGGCCCTTGCCAAAGGCACAAAGCCTTGAGCTGCGCCGGCTCAAAGGGTTCCTCGCTGGGCTGCTGAAGGAGTGGAGGTCAAAAAACGACTCCACTCCCCCCCCCCACAATAGGTTAGGTAAAGGTTGCACTATGCTTTTGTCATTAAGATAACCATAGCCAGCCTCAACATCAACGGCGGCAGAGAGGCACGCCGTAGGTTTAACAATTTTTCGCTCCTGCGGGATGGAAAATATGCGGTGTGCTTCCTGCAAGAAACCCACACCGTTCCGGGAGACGAAGCCACATGGCTCCTGGAATGGCAAGGAGAGGTCCGCATGAGCCACCTCACTACCACTTCTTGTGGGGTGGCCATCTTGTTGGCCCCGCATTTTCAGCTGGAGATCTTGGGGGTCATGGAGCCGGTCCCAGGCCGCTTGCTGCACATCACGGTTCACCTGGGGGACATGCCGCTCCATCTCGTGAACGTGTACGCCCCTCAGTCCGGCCCGCAGCAAGCACGCTTCTTCGAAGAAGTGTCCGCTCTTCTTGGCTCCGTCGACGTCGGCGACTGCATTGTCCTCGGGGGGGATTTTAACTGCACCCTCGAGGCGAGGGACCGCTCCGGTGCCCCGCAGAGCATGACGGCGATGGAGAAGTTGAGGGACCTGGTCGGGTCTTTCGACTTGGTGGACGTCTGGTGAAATCTCCACCCCGACTCCAGCGCCTTTACTTGGGTGAGGCCTGGAGTAGGATGGTCAAGAATCGACCGCCTTTACGTGTCTCGGGCGTACGTTTCCTGTGTCCCGGCGGCCTCCAGCTGGTGTAGGCGGAGCTCGCTTCGCTCCGCGCGAGGACGGTGTCCGCGTACTGGCATTTTAACAACCAGCTGCTGGAGGACGTGCGGTGCCAGGACTCGTTCCGTCATTTCTGGGCCGACTGGAGAAGGAAGCAGGGGGGCTTCCCCTCCTTGAGGCTATGGTGGGACGTGGGCAAGGCTCACGTCCGCGTCTTCTGTCAAAAGTACGCGAGGGGGTCGACCAAGAAGCGGGCGGCCAGGGTCGGGCGCCTAGAAAAAGAGGTGCTCGACCTGGAGTCCCGTCTCGGTCAAGTCGTCGAGGACCCGGCCCTGCGGATGGTGTACGAAGCGAAGAGGGCCGCGCTGAAGGACCTGCAGCTCGTCGGGTCCTGAGGCGCGTTCGTGAGGTCGCGGATCCGGTTCCTGCGAGATCTGGACCGCGGCTCCCCCTTCTTCTACCCGCTGGAAAAAAGACAGAGTGTCCGTAAGCAGCTCTTGACGCTGCTGGCCGACGACGGCTCTCTCGTCTCGGATCCGGAGGGCGTCAACAACAGGGCCCGTGAATATTACGGAGCTCTGTTCTCTCCGGAGCCATCCAGCGAGGAAGTGCGTAGAGTTTTGTGGGAGGACCTGCCGAAGGTCAGCCCGGAGGGCGCCGAAAATCTGGAAGCTCCGCTAAGCCTGGCGGAGCTGACCGGTGCCCTCGACCGGCTCTCGAGGGGAAAAGCCCCAGGGCTGGACAGGCTGACCGTGGAGTTCCACAGGGCATTCTGGGACGTCCTGGGGGGCGACTACGCGCGGGTCCTGGGGGAAAGTCTGGTGACCGGGGAGATGCCCCTCTCTTGGCGCAGGGCAGTCATCATCCTGCTGCCTAAGAAGGGGATCTCCACCTCCTTAAGAACTGGTGCCCGGTCTCCCTCCTCAGCACGGACTACAAAATCTTTGCCAGGGTGATGTCTGCTTGCCTTGGCGCCGTGCTGGACTACATGATCCACCCCGACCAGTCCTACACGGTCCCGGGCCGGACAATCCATGATAACATCCATCTGGTCTGGGACCTGATCCATCATTCCCAGGAGGCTGGTCTGTCGGTCGCCTTCCTATCTCTCGACCAAGAGAAGGCGTTCGACAGGGTGGATCACGACTATCTGTTCGGAACTCTGCGCGCTTTCGGGTTCGGGATGCATTTCGTCGCCCGGATCCGACTTTTGTACGCCACTGCGGAGTGTCTGATTAAGGTTAACGGGTCCTTGACGGCGCCTCTTCGCTTTGGGAGAGGGGTGCGCCAGGGATGCCCCATGTCCGGCTAGTTATATGCCATCTGCGTGGAGCCTTTCCTGCGCCTCCTGCGGACGAGGTTGACGGGACTGGCTCTGCAAGGGCCGGACGTGGAGGTCGTCCTCCCGTCTTACGCCGATGACGTGCTCCTCGCAGTAGAGTATCCCGCTGACCTACGGAGGATGCGTGAGTGCCAGGACATTTACTCGGCCGCATCCTCTGCCAGGATCAACTGGGAGAAATGTTCCGGACTCCTGGTTGGTCAGTGGCAGGTGAACTCCCTGTCGGAGGAGCTCAGGCCTTCTGCCTGGAGCACGACCCATCTCCTCTATCTGGGAGTCTACCTTAGCCCCGACGAGGAAGCTTGGCCGGCGAACTGGCATGAGCTGGAGGCCAGGGTCGCCGCTCGCCTAGGGCGCTGGACAGGACTGCTCCGAGTGCTGTCCTACAGGGGTCGAGCGCTAGTCATAAACCAGCTGGTGGCCGCCATGTTGTGGTACCGGCTGGTCACTTTGACCCCTCCCCCTGCGTTTGTCACCAAGATACAGAAGAAGCTGGTGGACTTCTTCTGGAACAACAGGAAGCACTGAGTCTCTGCCGCGGTCTTGAGTCTCCCGCTTGGGGAGGGCGGTCAGTTGTTGGTGTGCGTCAGCACCCAGCTCGCGACTTTCCGTCTTCAGACCCTGCAGAGATACCTTTATGTCGAGCCCCCTCCCAGATGGCGTGGTCTGGCGACGTATTTCTTCCGCCAGCAGCACGGCCTCAACTACGACACGCAGCTCCTATTGTGAGTGTGAGAGGCGTCAGGACCGCCTTCCAGGAGCTGTCTGTCTTTTACAAGGAACTCACCAGAGTCTGGAACAAAGTCTCCACCAAGTGCAGCTCTCCACCGGCTGGAGTGACGGCTGTCCTGCAGGAGCCGCTGCTCGGGAATCCGTACCTCCACGACCGAGGTTTTAGGTGGCGGTCGGACGAGAGGCTGTGGCTGGTGAGGTGACCAGGGTCAGGGACCTGCTCGATGGCGGAGGAGCGGGCTGGATGGCGCCAGACACGCTGGCGCGGTGCCTAAATTCCGCCAACGTCCACCGCGCAGCTGATGCCATCGAGTCGCTAAAAACAGCTCTGGGCCCCGACTCCGTTAGGTGTGTCGAGGAGGCTCAAGCACGTGGGGAGATCCTGTCCGAACTGACCCCTGTCCGAACGGAATTCCTCATCGGCGCCAAACCCCGGAACCTCCCTCGGGAGCCGGCGCCTCACAACTTGAGCCACCTCGAGGAAATCCCCTCCGTGCCTTTCAGTTCCGCGTGGAGGGGTTTCCTGTACGGGCTGCTCCTGCACACTCGCAACATTGCCATCCTCGCCTGCCATCCAGACACGCCATGGCGTACCATCTTGCCGTCCGGAGGAGGCGGGGGTCCCCGATGGAGGGCACTCTACGCTGGAGTCCTCCCACTATTTATCGGGGACTTGGCCTGGAGGGTGGTGCACGGAGCAGTGCCGTGCAATACATTTTTAAGCCGGTTCACGGGCTCCCAGGCCGCCTGCAATTTCTGCGGTCTGGAAGAGTCCGTGTTCCATGTTTTTTATTGAATGCACGAGGTTGCAGCCCCTGTTTTATTATTTAAAGGGGCTGCTCCTGAAATTCTGGCTGCACTTCAGTCCCACACTCCTGATCTTTGGGCACCCTGTGCAGAGGGGAGCGGGTAGGTCCGAGGGCCTCCTCGTAGGACTGCTCCTGGGCACGGCCAAGGATGCCATCAGCCGGTCCAGGCAGCGGGCGGTCGAGGGGGTCGTTCAACCTGACTGCCTGCCTCTCTTCCGCGCGTACATCCGTGCCAGGGTATTCTTGGAGATGGAGCACGCGGTGTCCACCGGTACGCTCGCGGCCTTCCGCGAGAGTTGGGCGCCGGAGGGACTGGAGTGCATCGTCACCCCGGCAACCAAATTTTAATTTGATTTTATGTTTTAAAGTTTATTTGTTTCAATTGCTGGTGTTTTTAGTGTCCCCCTCCCCTCTTATAGGGGGCACTTGGAGAAAAAAATATGATTTTCGTGCCCAAAAAAAAACACAAAGAAAAAACACAAAAAACCCCCCCAAAAAAACCCAAAAAGGGCCTTGTAAATGTTTGGTGCGTCCCCCAGATCGGGGGAGCACGATTTAATGTTTTAGTTTCCTCGCAAAAGAGTTCTGTGGACAAGCACTCCAAGGTCCTATTGTTCATCTCCACTAAGTGGCCGCCCGCTTAATGTGTATATCCTTTCCTTATTAGCCCTCCAAAAGTGCATCACCTCACACTTCTCTGAATTAAATTCCATTTGCCACTGCTCTGCCCACCTGACCAGTAGATTGATATCCTCCTGCAGCCCATAACTTTCCTCTTCATTATCAACCACACAGCCAATTTTAGTGTCATCTGCAAACGTCTTAATCATACTCCCTATATTCAAATCTAAATCGTTGATATATACCACAAAAAGCAAGAGACCCAATACTGAGCCCTGCAGAACCCCACTGGAAACATCCTTCCGGTTACAAACATCCATCAATGCTTTTGTTTCCTACCTCTGAGCCAATTTTGGATCCAACTTGCCACTTTGCCCTGGATCCCATGGGCTTTAACCTTGACCAGTCTACCATGCGGGACCTTATCAAAAGCCTTGCTAAAGTCCATATATACTACATCATATGCACTACCCTCATTGACCCTCTTGGTTTTCACCACAAAAAATTCAATCAGGTTAGTCAAACACGGTCTTCCCTTAACAAATCCATGCTGACTGTTCATAATTACTCCTTGCCTATCCAAATGCAGATTTATCCTGTCTTTCAGAGTTTTTTCCAATAATTTTCCCACCACTGAGGTTAGGCTGACAGGCCTGTAATTACTTGGCCTATCCCTTTTCCCCTTCTTAAACAAGGGTACTACATTAGCAGTCCTCCAATCCTCCGGCACCATGCCCAGATCCAAAGAGGACTGGAAAATGATGGTCAAGACCTCTGCTATTTCCTCTTACTTTGCTCAACAGCTTGGGATGCATTTCATCCGGGCCTGGGGACATATCAAAGCTGCTAAATCCCTTAATACTCGCCCCCTCCACTCCACTATTTATTTCATCCAGAATATCACACTCCTCCTCTATAGCAGTATCTGCATTGCCTCTTTCCTGTCTGAAAACAGATGCAAAGTATTTGTTAAGAACCCTACCAACATCTTCCACTTCCACACAAAGATTACCCTCATGGCCTCTAATAGGCCCGACTCTTTCTTTAGTTCCCTTCTTACTCTTAATATATTTATAGAACATCTTGGGGTTTTCCTTTAATTTTACTGGCCAAGAATTTCTCATGCTCTCTCTTAGCATTCCTAATAACCTTTTTAATTTTGCCTCGATTTTCTATATGCTGCAGATTCTAAATATTTAGCTGTAATGACATAAGTGTCCTTTTTCTTAATCCTCTTTCTCCCTTTCTCTCTCCATGCTTCCTGTTTCATTCCTTTTCGCTGACACTTTCCCTCCGACCTTCCTCTCTTTTCTATCTCCTCTCTCCATTCTATTATATTTTTGTTTCTCTCTTTGCCCTCCAATTTCTCCTTTCACTCGTCCGCTTTTTTCTCTCTCTCTCCATTGTCCTTCCTTCTCTCCTTCTCTCTTTTTCCTTTTATACACCTGTCCCCTATGCAAGAGAGGGAGAGATGCCCTCTGCGAATGCACAGTTTTCTGCTTTTAAGATGGCAGAACCTACAAATTGACTAAATCCTAATAACGCGGTATACCTTGCAGGCCAAGAGACTTTTTGTTCAACTTTAATAAATGCAGACAAGTGAAGTGAATTCCAATGATTAGAGGCTTGACCTTTCCTCATGTCAACCCCCTCATCTCTGGAATCAACCTAGTGAACCTTCTCTGAACTGCCTCCAAAGCAAGTTTATCCTTAAATATGGAAACTAACTGTCTGCAGTATTCCATGTGTGGCCTCACCAATACCCTGTACAACTGTAGTAAGACTTCCCTGCTTTAATACTCCATCCCCTTTGCAATAAAGGCCAAGATTCCATTCGCCTTCCTGATCACTTGCTGTACCTGCTTACTAACCTTTGGTGTTTCATGCACCAGGACCCCAGGTCCTGCTGTACTGCAACAATTTGCAATTTTTCTCCATTTAAATAATAACTTGCTCTTCGATGTTTTCTGCCAAAGTGCATAACCTTACATTTTCCAACATTATACTTCATCTGCCAAATTTTTGCCCAATCACTTCGCCTGTATGTCCTTTTGCAGGTTTTATTACCTCACACATTGCTTTTCCTCCCATCCTTATCGTCAGCAAACTTGGCTACACTACACTTGGCCCCTTTATCCAAGTCATTAATATAGATTGTAAATAGTTGGTTTGAATTCAATTAGAAAAGTCGAACCGAACAAAGTACTGTTTTTCAATGTGGTTGCAGAAAGGGAATGTTTCCGTATTTGCACGGTGTCCTTTGAAAATTAGTGTTTCCACGGGTGAATAAACCAATAAACGTTATTCAAAGTTAACCTTTTTTAGGTACTAAGTGAAGTGCTTGGGTTAATTTTATAATGGTCAGGTCGCCTGATCATATGGGAGGAGCTTATTGAGCTTAAATACCGAGCTCTGGGACTTGTTTGCTCAGATGACTTCCGGAGGCAGAAGGGGAGGCAGAGATAGGGGCAACGGCAAAACCAAAACAGTGAGTTGGGTCGGAGTGCTGCATTTTTTGCTGTTGGGGCTTTTTTTCCCCCATTCTTACTAAAACCTAATCGTTCCTAAACCTCATCCTCCCTGAAACCCTTTTTTGGTTCCTGATGAGCCCTAGAAGGGGCGCAACACACCGGGCTTATTCCTTCCCTAAATCAATCCCTAACCTTAAATGCAGTGGGTTACTTCAGGTAGTGCTATTTTTAGCATTTAAAAAAAAAACGAATCTAAAGTTTGCTAGAAGGTGGCCAGACAGAGGACGTTTGGGTCAACATGCGACAGGGACGGGCCTGGGGCGCTTGGTTTCTTCTTTCAGATGGCTACTGTTCGTGGACCTTGTGTGGCCTTGGCTTGCAGCCCTTTCGACTTTGGTCTGTTCTGTGCCTGCCTGTGGCGAGGGGTGTGAGTTATGTTGAAATGGTGATACGTGAGTTAGCGCTCATAGAAATAAAAGTTTGGCTAAGGCAATTGAAAGTCTGAGTAGTAAGCTTTGGGCATCGTGAGCCGATCAAAAGTGGCAATTGTGGATTCTGGAAAATCCCGTGATGATGGGGTGGTGGGGGGGTAACCCCGCTGTCCATCGCATTGCAACAGATGTCTGGGTCCAAATGGCCTGGATAACGGTTTGCCGTGTAGATTAGTTTTTTTTGTAGGTTTCTGGTCTGGTGTCATGTAATTCCGGTGTGACGTCATATTGCTACAAGTTTCAGGATCCAAATGGCCCGGAGAACGGTTTGTCTGGGCTAGGGATAAAGAACGGTCTTCATCACGTCTGTGGGGTCGTGGACCTGGTGTGCAGTGATCAACAAATCTCTATCTCTAACCATAACTCGCACCCTCTCCTTCCCCTGGTGACCGTTACAACCTTGGCCCATTTGCGTCTGTCCCGGTTGGTGGTAAGCGAATTTTTAAGATGCTAACTGGGTCTAAGTCTGGACTACTTTTTCCCAAAAGGAACGACCCGAGAATGTTGCGATCTTTCAGATTATTTTTTTAATAAAGTTTTAGCCTGATTACAATTATCTTCGATATTGTAAGGGACCGGGCTCTCGTAATGTACCTCCACCAAAAGTGTGCTTGAGATGTGGTTTGTTATTGATACACACACTCCAAAAAGAGCTTTATTTAAAGAACTGATACAATCTACAGTTAGCGAGTCAGTCAATCACGACATTAACAGTTCTGAAAAATGAAATACAATCTTATTTGTAGTGGAGAATCTTACTTTTAAATCTAAACTTTGTTACACTATTCCTTCACATTGTTTAAGCAGGATATCCATCAATTATCAAGTTAGCAGTTCCCTTCAATCCCCGTGAAGTAGGCGACCACAATAAAAGCACGTTGCCTTTTGCCATGCTCTGTAATCGCTAAACTCTGCACGAGGGCGATGTGCGCGTCCGTCCGCGGGATTATTTTAACTGGAGAGCGAGAGCACCTCCAGAACTGTGAAGCCTAAAAGGGAAGATTGAGGTTCCACCGCGCAAAGGATTTCAACCGACTTGCAAGGAGGTTCTTTGATATGTAGCCACGCAGATGCGTCCTCAAGGAAAGGTTCATACCGTGCATGGGGAGAATCGTAAGGAAACCCAGGCATGGAGAGACTGCACCCAGCCCAAATACTCACAAAAAAAGTTTAAAACATCCTTTAAGGTAAGTGTGGAAGCTTTCCCAATTGTCAATGTTTGGGGAATTCAAGAATCTTTTGTTTGAACCTGTATTTAAAATAAATGTCTTTGCTTCAGTTGCAGCCACCTTTTCGGACAGTTTTTAAAAAAACCCTTTGGTGTTGTACTGGATGTAGGAAGTTTCCTGATTTGTGTAGCTATTGAATGACATTGAGTTAGAAACTTGGGTGCATTGTTTTGTTGATTCCTGGAGTAACAAAATGCACAAGACCCATTGTGCAGAAGGGACGTTATACTGTTGAAGTTAGATGCTATGAATTAGAAAAATCGAACCATAACCATTTGGTTGTGGAAAGGAAAGTCTATCTTTGCGTGGTATCCCTTGAAAATTAAAATGGAGTTATTAATAATATACGAAAATATAATTTTCATTGTGGACATGGTGACATTCTAGTTCTTTCATTGTGAATGTCTCTGGTTCCAGACATGAGACTTTCACATTGAGGAGAAAAGGGAAACGCCTTATGTTTTTTCTAGGCAAATTGTCGTTTGGAAGCATTTTTAAATTTGTGACTACTAAATGACTGTTTTGCTCTGCCTTTTAAACCTAAAGAATTAATCCTTTCCACTGGCAGGTATTCTTTCTGCAATTAATGTCTTCATTCACTTGAATTGTAGAATTACATTTACTAGATATTGGACATTATTAAATTCCTTTCAATTTAAGTGAATATTTGCACCATGGGGCAGAAGGCATGTTATGCTTTGACAAAATAATCCCTTGGGCTCTTAAGCAGAGTGGCAATAGATTCTGTTTTAAGTTGGTGTAAAAGTTGTGCTCAAACTAATCCTTAATTCTAACTTAAACTTATAGACCCTGACAACCTAAACCCACCCTAGCAATAAAATGTTATAAACTTAAACCTAAATAGTGACCCTAACCCTAAAACCTAATCATAACTTAAAGCAAATGCAGACCATGACCTGAGAACTCAACCGAAATTTAAACCTAAATGGACAGACATGAGAACAAATGCTGGCCACAGCTGAAAGCTAAACAGACATACCCCCAAAAAAACTGTAGCCCTAAAACCTAAACCCAACTTAAAGGTATGTAGGAAGATCATTGAACAAATCCTTACTGTAACTAACTTAAATGTATGGAGGCAGGCACAAGAACTAAACCCAAACTGTAACTTGACTCTAAAATGGAAATTGGGTTTGCAAGTGTAGGGTTTGCAAGTGTAGGGTTTGCAAGTGTAGGGTTTGCAAGTGTAGGGTTTGCAAGTGTAGGGTTTGCAAGTGTAGGGTTTGCAAGTGTAGGGTTTGCAAGTGTAGGGTTTGCAAGTGTAGGGTTTGCAAGTGTAGGGTTTGCAAGTGTAGGGTTTGCAAGTGTAGGGTTTGCAAGTGTAGGGTTTGCAAGTGTAGGGTTTGCAAGTGTAGGGTTTGCAAGTGTAGGGTTTGCAAGTGTAGGGTTTGCAAGTGTAGGGTTTGCAAGTGTAGGGTTTGCAAGTGTAGGGTTTGCAAGTGTAGGGTTTGCAAGTGTAGGGTTTGCAAGTGTAGGGTTTGCAAGTGTAGGGTTTGCAAGTGTAGGGTTTGCAAGTGTAGGGTTTGCAAGTGTAGGGTTTGCAAGTGTAGGGTTTGCAAGTGTAGGGTTTGCAAGTGTAGGGTTTGCAAGTGTAGGGTTTGCAAGTGTAGGGTTTGCAAGTGTAGGGTTTGCAAGTGTAGGGTTTGCAAGTGTAGGGTTTGCAAGTGTAGGGTTTGCAAGTGTAGGGTTTGCAAGTGTAGGGTTTGCAAGTGTAGGGTTTGCAAGTGTAGGGTTTGCAAGTGTAGGGTTTGCAAGTGTAGGGTTTGCAAGTGTAGGGTTTGCAAGTGTAGGGTTTGCAAGTGTAGGGTTTGCAAGTGTAGGGTTTGCAAGTGTAGGGTTTGCAAGTGTAGGGTTTGCAAGTGTAGGGTTTGCAAGTGTAGGGTTTGCAAGTGTAGGGTTTGCAAGTGTAGGGTTTGCAAGTGTAGGGTTTGCAAGTGTAGGGTTTGCAAGTGTAGGGTTTGCAAGTGTAGGGTTTGCAAGTGTAGGGTTTGCAAGTGTAGGGTTTGCAAGTGTAGGGTTTGCAAGTGTAGGGTTTGCAAGTGTAGGGTTTGCAAGTGTAGGGTTTGCAAGTGTAGGGTTTGCAAGTGTAGGGTTTGCAAGTGTAGGGTTTGCAAGTGTAGGGTTTGCAAGTGTAGGGTTTGCAAGTGTAGGGTTTGCAAGTGTAGGGTTTGCAAGTGTAGGGTTTGCAAGTGTAGGGTTTGCAAGTGTAGGGTTTGCAAGTGTAGGGTTTGCAAGTGTAGGGTTTGCAAGTGTAGGGTTTGCAAGTGTAGGGTTTGCAAGTGTAGGGTTTGCAAGTGTAGGGTTTGCAAGTGTAGGGTTTGCAAGTGTAGGGTTTGCAAGTGTAGGGTTTGCAAGTGTAGGGTTTGCAAGTGTAGGGTTTGCAAGTGTAGGGTTTGCAAGTGTAGGGTTTGCAAGTGTAGGGTTTGCAAGTGTAGGGTTTGCAAGTGTAGGGTTTGCAAGTGTAGGGTTTGCAAGTGTAGGGTTTGCAAGTGTAGGGTTTGCAAGTGTAGGGTTTGCAAGTGTAGGGTTTGCAAGTGTAGGGTTTGCAAGTGTAGGGTTTGCAAGTGTAGGGTTTGCAAGTGTAGGGTTTGCAAGTGTAGGGTTTGCAAGTGTAGGGTTTGCAAGTGTAGGGTTTGCAAGTGTAGGGTTTGCAAGTGTAGGGTTTGCAAGTGTAGGGTTTGCAAGTGTAGGGTTTGCAAGTGTAGGGTTTGCAAGTGTAGGGTTTGCAAGTGTAGGGTTTGCAAGTGTAGGGTTTGCAAGTGTAGGGTTTGCAAGTGTAGGGTTTGCAAGTGTAGGGTTTGCAAGTGTAGGGTTTGCAAGTGTAGGGTTTGCAAGTGTAGGGTTTGCAAGTGTAGGGTTTGCAAGTGTAGGGTTTGCAAGTGTAGGGTTTGCAAGTGTAGGGTTTGCAAGTGTAGGGTTTGCAAGTGTAGGGTTTGCAAGTGTAGGGTTTGCAAGTGTAGGGTTTGCAAGTGTAGGGTTTGCAAGTGTAGGGTTTGCAAGTGTAGGGTTTGCAAGTGTAGGGTTTGCAAGTGTAGGGTTTGCAAGTGTAGGGTTTGCAAGTGTAGGGTTTGCAAGTGTAGGGTTTGCAAGTGTAGGGTTTGCAAGTGTAGGGTTTGCAAGTGTAGGGTTTGCAAGTGTAGGGTTTGCAAGTGTAGGGTTTGCAAGTGTAGGGTTTGCAAGTGTAGGGTTTGCAAGTGTAGGGTTTGCAAGTGTAGGGTTTGCAAGTGTAGGGTTTGCAAGTGTAGGGTTTGCAAGTGTAGGGTTTGCAAGTGTAGGGTTTGCAAGTGTAGGGTTTGCAAGTGTAGGGTTTGCAAGTGTAGGGTTTGCAAGTGTAGGGTTTGCAAGTGTAGGGTTTGCAAGTGTAGGGTTTGCAAGTGTAGGGTTTGCAAGTGTAGGGTTTGCAAGTGTAGGGTTTGCAAGTGTAGGGTTTGCAAGTGTAGGGTTTGCAAGTGTAGGGTTTGCAAGTGTAGGGTTTGCAAGTGTAGGGTTTGCAAGTGTAGGGTTTGCAAGTGTAGGGTTTGCAAGTGTAGGGTTTGCAAGTGTAGGGTTTGCAAGTGTAGGGTTTGCAAGTGTAGGGTTTGCAAGTGTAGGGTTTGCAAGTGTAGGGTTTGCAAGTGTAGGGTTTGCAAGTGTAGGGTTTGCAAGTGTAGGGTTTGCAAGTGTAGGGTTTGCAAGTGTAGGGTTTGCAAGTGTAGGGTTTGCAAGTGTAGGGTTTGCAAGTGTAGGGTTTGCAAGTGTAGGGTTTGCAAGTGTAGGGTTTGCAAGTGTAGGGTTTGCAAGTGTAGGGTTTGCAAGTGTAGGGTTTGCAAGTGTAGGGTTTGCAAGTGTAGGGTTTGCAAGTGTAGGGTTTGCAAGTGTAGGGTTTGCAAGTGTAGGGTTTGCAAGTGTAGGGTTTGCAAGTGTAGGGTTTGCAAGTGTAGGGTTTGCAAGTGTAGGGTTTGCAAGTGTAGGGTTTGCAAGTGTAGGGTTTGCAAGTGTAGGGTTTGCAAGTGTAGGGTTTGCAAGTGTAGGGTTTGCAAGTGTAGGGTTTGCAAGTGTAGGGTTTGCAAGTGTAGGGTTTGCAAGTGTAGGGTTTGCAAGTGTAGGGTTTGCAAGTGTAGGGTTTGCAAGTGTAGGGTTTGCAAGTGTAGGGTTTGCAAGTGTAGGGTTTGCAAGTGTAGGGTTTGCAAGTGTAGGGTTTGCAAGTGTAGGGTTTGCAAGTGTAGGGTTTGCAAGTGTAGGGTTTGCAAGTGTAGGGTTTGCAAGTGTAGGGTTTGCAAGTGTAGGGTTTGCAAGTGTAGGGTTTGCAAGTGTAGGGTTTGCAAGTGTAGGGTTTGCAAGTGTAGGGTTTGCAAGTGTAGGGTTTGCAAGTGTAGGGTTTGCAAGTGTAGGGTTTGCAAGTGTAGGGTTTGCAAGTGTAGGGTTTGCAAGTGTAGGGTTTGCAAGTGTAGGGTTTGCAAGTGTAGGGTTTGCAAGTGTAGGGTTTGCAAGTGTAGGGTTTGCAAGTGTAGGGTTTGCAAGTGTAGGGTTTGCAAGTGTAGGGTTTGCAAGTGTAGGGTTTGCAAGTGTAGGGTTTGCAAGTGTAGGGTTTGCAAGTGTAGGGTTTGCAAGTGTAGGGTTTGCAAGTGTAGGGTTTGCAAGTGTAGGGTTTGCAAGTGTAGGGTTTGCAAGTGTAGGGTTTGCAAGTGTAGGGTTTGCAAGTGTAGGGTTTGCAAGTGTAGGGTTTGCAAGTGTAGGGTTTGCAAGTGTAGGGTTTGCAAGTGTAGGGTTTGCAAGTGTAGGGTTTGCAAGTGTAGGGTTTGCAAGTGTAGGGTTTGCAAGTGTAGGGTTTGCAAGTGTAGGGTTTGCAAGTGTAGGGTTTGCAAGTGTAGGGTTTGCAAGTGTAGGGTTTGCAAGTGTAGGGTTTGCAAGTGTAGGGTTTGCAAGTGTAGGGTTTGCAAGTGTAGGGTTTGCAAGTGTAGGGTTTGCAAGTGTAGGGTTTGCAAGTGTAGGGTTTGCAAGTGTAGGGTTTGCAAGTGTAGGGTTTGCAAGTGTAGGGTTTGCAAGTGTAGGGTTTGCAAGTGTAGGGTTTGCAAGTGTAGGGTTTGCAAGTGTAGGGTTTGCAAGTGTAGGGTTTGCAAGTGTAGGGTTTGCAAGTGTAGGGTTTGCAAGTGTAGGGTTTGCAAGTGTAGGGTTTGCAAGTGTAGGGTTTGCAAGTGTAGGGTTTGCAAGTGTAGGGTTTGCAAGTGTAGGGTTTGCAAGTGTAGGGTTTGCAAGTGTAGGGTTTGCAAGTGTAGGGTTTGCAAGTGTAGGGTTTGCAAGTGTAGGGTTTGCAAGTGTAGGGTTTGCAAGTGTAGGGTTTGCAAGTGTAGGGTTTGCAAGTGTAGGGTTTGCAAGTGTAGGGTTTGCAAGTGTAGGGTTTGCAAGTGTAGGGTTTGCAAGTGTAGGGTTTGCAAGTGTAGGGTTTGCAAGTGTAGGGTTTGCAAGTGTAGGGTTTGCAAGTGTAGGGTTTGCAAGTGTAGGGTTTGCAAGTGTAGGGTTTGCAAGTGTAGGGTTTGCAAGTGTAGGGTTTGCAAGTGTAGGGTTTGCAAGTGTAGGGTTTGCAAGTGTAGGGTTTGCAAGTGTAGGGTTTGCAAGTGTAGGGTTTGCAAGTGTAGGGTTTGCAAGTGTAGGGTTTGCAAGTGTAGGGTTTGCAAGTGTAGGGTTTGCAAGTGTAGGGTTTGCAAGTGTAGGGTTTGCAAGTGTAGGGTTTGCAAGTGTAGGGTTTGCAAGTGTAGGGTTTGCAAGTGTAGGGTTTGCAAGTGTAGGGTTTGCAAGTGTAGGGTTTGCAAGTGTAGGGTTTGCAAGTGTAGGGTTTGCAAGTGTAGGGTTTGCAAGTGTAGGGTTTGCAAGTGTAGGGTTTGCAAGTGTAGGGTTTGCAAGTGTAGGGTTTGCAAGTGTAGGGTTTGCAAGTGTAGGGTTTGCAAGTGTAGGGTTTGCAAGTGTAGGGTTTGCAAGTGTAGGGTTTGCAAGTGTAGGGTTTGCAAGTGTAGGGTTTGCAAGTGTAGGGTTTGCAAGTGTAGGGTTTGCAAGTGTAGGGTTTGCAAGTGTAGGGTTTGCAAGTGTAGGGTTTGCAAGTGTAGGGTTTGCAAGTGTAGGGTTTGCAAGTGTAGGGTTTGCAAGTGTAGGGTTTGCAAGTGTAGGGTTTGCAAGTGTAGGGTTTGCAAGTGTAGGGTTTGCAAGTGTAGGGTTTGCAAGTGTAGGGTTTGCAAGTGTAGGGTTTGCAAGTGTAGGGTTTGCAAGTGTAGGGTTTGCAAGTGTAGGGTTTGCAAGTGTAGGGTTTGCAAGTGTAGGGTTTGCAAGTGTAGGGTTTGCAAGTGTAGGGTTTGCAAGTGTAGGGTTTGCAAGTGTAGGGTTTGCAAGTGTAGGGTTTGCAAGTGTAGGGTTTGCAAGTGTAGGGTTTGCAAGTGTAGGGTTTGCAAGTGTAGGGTTTGCAAGTGTAGGGTTTGCAAGTGTAGGGTTTGCAAGTGTAGGGTTTGCAAGTGTAGGGTTTGCAAGTGTAGGGTTTGCAAGTGTAGGGTTTGCAAGTGTAGGGTTTGCAAGTGTAGGGTTTGCAAGTGTAGGGTTTGCAAGTGTAGGGTTTGCAAGTGTAGGGTTTGCAAGTGTAGGGTTTGCAAGTGTAGGGTTTGCAAGTGTAGGGTTTGCAAGTGTAGGGTTTGCAAGTGTAGGGTTTGCAAGTGTAGGGTTTGCAAGTGTAGGGTTTGCAAGTGTAGGGTTTGCAAGTGTAGGGTTTGCAAGTGTAGGGTTTGCAAGTGTAGGGTTTGCAAGTGTAGGGTTTGCAAGTGTAGGGTTTGCAAGTGTAGGGTTTGCAAGTGTAGGGTTTGCAAGTGTAGGGTTTGCAAGTGTAGGGTTTGCAAGTGTAGGGTTTGCAAGTGTAGGGTTTGCAAGTGTAGGGTTTGCAAGTGTAGGGTTTGCAAGTGTAGGGTTTGCAAGTGTAGGGTTTGCAAGTGTAGGGTTTGCAAGTGTAGGGTTTGCAAGTGTAGGGTTTGCAAGTGTAGGGTTTGCAAGTGTAGGGTTTGCAAGTGTAGGGTTTGCAAGTGTAGGGTTTGCAAGTGTAGGGTTTGCAAGTGTAGGGTTTGCAAGTGTAGGGTTTGCAAGTGTAGGGTTTGCAAGTGTAGGGTTTGCAAGTGTAGGGTTTGCAAGTGTAGGGTTTGCAAGTGTAGGGTTTGCAAGTGTAGGGTTTGCAAGTGTAGGGTTTGCAAGTGTAGGGTTTGCAAGTGTAGGGTTTGCAAGTGTAGGGTTTGCAAGTGTAGGGTTTGCAAGTGTAGGGTTTGCAAGTGTAGGGTTTGCAAGTGTAGGGTTTGCAAGTGTAGGGTTTGCAAGTGTAGGGTTTGCAAGTGTAGGGTTTGCAAGTGTAGGGTTTGCAAGTGTAGGGTTTGCAAGTGTAGGGTTTGCAAGTGTAGGGTTTGCAAGTGTAGGGTTTGCAAGTGTAGGGTTTGCAAGTGTAGGGTTTGCAAGTGTAGGGTTTGCAAGTGTAGGGTTTGCAAGTGTAGGGTTTGCAAGTGTAGGGTTTGCAAGTGTAGGGTTTGCAAGTGTAGGGTTTGCAAGTGTAGGGTTTGCAAGTGTAGGGTTTGCAAGTGTAGGGTTTGCAAGTGTAGGGTTTGCAAGTGTAGGGTTTGCAAGTGTAGGGTTTGCAAGTGTAGGGTTTGCAAGTGTAGGGTTTGCAAGTGTAGGGTTTGCAAGTGTAGGGTTTGCAAGTGTAGGGTTTGCAAGTGTAGGGTTTGCAAGTGTAGGGTTTGCAAGTGTAGGGTTTGCAAGTGTAGGGTTTGCAAGTGTAGGGTTTGCAAGTGTAGGGTTTGCAAGTGTAGGGTTTGCAAGTGTAGGGTTTGCAAGTGTAGGGTTTGCAAGTGTAGGGTTTGCAAGTGTAGGGTTTGCAAGTGTAGGGTTTGCAAGTGTAGGGTTTGCAAGTGTAGGGTTTGCAAGTGTAGGGTTTGCAAGTGTAGGGTTTGCAAGTGTAGGGTTTGCAAGTGTAGGGTTTGCAAGTGTAGGGTTTGCAAGTGTAGGGTTTGCAAGTGTAGGGTTTGCAAGTGTAGGGTTTGCAAGTGTAGGGTTTGCAAGTGTAGGGTTTGCAAGTGTAGGGTTTGCAAGTGTAGGGTTTGCAAGTGTAGGGTTTGCAAGTGTAGGGTTTGCAAGTGTAGGGTTTGCAAGTGTAGGGTTTGCAAGTGTAGGGTTTGCAAGTGTAGGGTTTGCAAGTGTAGGGTTTGCAAGTGTAGGGTTTGCAAGTGTAGGGTTTGCAAGTGTAGGGTTTGCAAGTGTAGGGTTTGCAAGTGTAGGGTTTGCAAGTGTAGGGTTTGCAAGTGTAGGGTTTGCAAGTGTAGGGTTTGCAAGTGTAGGGTTTGCAAGTGTAGGGTTTGCAAGTGTAGGGTTTGCAAGTGTAGGGTTTGCAAGTGTAGGGTTTGCAAGTGTAGGGTTTGCAAGTGTAGGGTTTGCAAGTGTAGGGTTTGCAAGTGTAGGGTTTGCAAGTGTAGGGTTTGCAAGTGTAGGGTTTGCAAGTGTAGGGTTTGCAAGTGTAGGGTTTGCAAGTGTAGGGTTTGCAAGTGTAGGGTTTGCAAGTGTAGGGTTTGCAAGTGTAGGGTTTGCAAGTGTAGGGTTTGCAAGTGTAGGGTTTGCAAGTGTAGGGTTTGCAAGTGTAGGGTTTGCAAGTGTAGGGTTTGCAAGTGTAGGGTTTGCAAGTGTAGGGTTTGCAAGTGTAGGGTTTGCAAGTGTAGGGTTTGCAAGTGTAGGGTTTGCAAGTGTAGGGTTTGCAAGTGTAGGGTTTGCAAGTGTAGGGTTTGCAAGTGTAGGGTTTGCAAGTGTAGGGTTTGCAAGTGTAGGGTTTGCAAGTGTAGGGTTTGCAAGTGTAGGGTTTGCAAGTGTAGGGTTTGCAAGTGTAGGGTTTGCAAGTGTAGGGTTTGCAAGTGTAGGGTTTGCAAGTGTAGGGTTTGCAAGTGTAGGGTTTGCAAGTGTAGGGTTTGCAAGTGTAGGGTTTGCAAGTGTAGGGTTTGCAAGTGTAGGGTTTGCAAGTGTAGGGTTTGCAAGTGTAGGGTTTGCAAGTGTAGGGTTTGCAAGTGTAGGGTTTGCAAGTGTAGGGTTTGCAAGTGTAGGGTTTGCAAGTGTAGGGTTTGCAAGTGTAGGGTTTGCAAGTGTAGGGTTTGCAAGTGTAGGGTTTGCAAGTGTAGGGTTTGCAAGTGTAGGGTTTGCAAGTGTAGGGTTTGCAAGTGTAGGGTTTGCAAGTGTAGGGTTTGCAAGTGTAGGGTTTGCAAGTGTAGGGTTTGCAAGTGTAGGGTTTGCAAGTGTAGGGTTTGCAAGTGTAGGGTTTGCAAGTGTAGGGTTTGCAAGTGTAGGGTTTGCAAGTGTAGGGTTTGCAAGTGTAGGGTTTGCAAGTGTAGGGTTTGCAAGTGTAGGGTTTGCAAGTGTAGGGTTTGCAAGTGTAGGGTTTGCAAGTGTAGGGTTTGCAAGTGTAGGGTTTGCAAGTGTAGGGTTTGCAAGTGTAGGGTTTGCAAGTGTAGGGTTTGCAAGTGTAGGGTTTGCAAGTGTAGGGTTTGCAAGTGTAGGGTTTGCAAGTGTAGGGTTTGCAAGTGTAGGGTTTGCAAGTGTAGGGTTTGCAAGTGTAGGGTTTGCAAGTGTAGGGTTTGCAAGTGTAGGGTTTGCAAGTGTAGGGTTTGCAAGTGTAGGGTTTGCAAGTGTAGGGTTTGCAAGTGTAGGGTTTGCAAGTGTAGGGTTTGCAAGTGTAGGGTTTGCAAGTGTAGGGTTTGCAAGTGTAGGGTTTGCAAGTGTAGGGTTTGCAAGTGTAGGGTTTGCAAGTGTAGGGTTTGCAAGTGTAGGGTTTGCAAGTGTAGGGTTTGCAAGTGTAGGGTTTGCAAGTGTAGGGTTTGCAAGTGTAGGGTTTGCAAGTGTAGGGTTTGCAAGTGTAGGGTTTGCAAGTGTAGGGTTTGCAAGTGTAGGGTTTGCAAGTGTAGGGTTTGCAAGTGTAGGGTTTGCAAGTGTAGGGTTTGCAAGTGTAGGGTTTGCAAGTGTAGGGTTTGCAAGTGTAGGGTTTGCAAGTGTAGGGTTTGCAAGTGTAGGGTTTGCAAGTGTAGGGTTTGCAAGTGTAGGGTTTGCAAGTGTAGGGTTTGCAAGTGTAGGGTTTGCAAGTGTAGGGTTTGCAAGTGTAGGGTTTGCAAGTGTAGGGTTTGCAAGTGTAGGGTTTGCAAGTGTAGGGTTTGCAAGTGTAGGGTTTGCAAGTGTAGGGTTTGCAAGTGTAGGGTTTGCAAGTGTAGGGTTTGCAAGTGTAGGGTTTGCAAGTGTAGGGTTTGCAAGTGTAGGGTTTGCAAGTGTAGGGTTTGCAAGTGTAGGGTTTGCAAGTGTAGGGTTTGCAAGTGTAGGGTTTGCAAGTGTAGGGTTTGCAAGTGTAGGGTTTGCAAGTGTAGGGTTTGCAAGTGTAGGGTTTGCAAGTGTAGGGTTTGCAAGTGTAGGGTTTGCAAGTGTAGGGTTTGCAAGTGTAGGGTTTGCAAGTGTAGGGTTTGCAAGTGTAGGGTTTGCAAGTGTAGGGTTTGCAAGTGTAGGGTTTGCAAGTGTAGGGTTTGCAAGTGTAGGGTTTGCAAGTGTAGGGTTTGCAAGTGTAGGGTTTGCAAGTGTAGGGTTTGCAAGTGTAGGGTTTGCAAGTGTAGGGTTTGCAAGTGTAGGGTTTGCAAGTGTAGGGTTTGCAAGTGTAGGGTTTGCAAGTGTAGGGTTTGCAAGTGTAGGGTTTGCAAGTGTAGGGTTTGCAAGTGTAGGGTTTGCAAGTGTAGGGTTTGCAAGTGTAGGGTTTGCAAGTGTAGGGTTTGCAAGTGTAGGGTTTGCAAGTGTAGGGTTTGCAAGTGTAGGGTTTGCAAGTGTAGGGTTTGCAAGTGTAGGGTTTGCAAGTGTAGGGTTTGCAAGTGTAGGGTTTGCAAGTGTAGGGTTTGCAAGTGTAGGGTTTGCAAGTGTAGGGTTTGCAAGTGTAGGGTTTGCAAGTGTAGGGTTTGCAAGTGTAGGGTTTGCAAGTGTAGGGTTTGCAAGTGTAGGGTTTGCAAGTGTAGGGTTTGCAAGTGTAGGGTTTGCAAGTGTAGGGTTTGCAAGTGTAGGGTTTGCAAGTGTAGGGTTTGCAAGTGTAGGGTTTGCAAGTGTAGGGTTTGCAAGTGTAGGGTTTGCAAGTGTAGGGTTTGCAAGTGTAGGGTTTGCAAGTGTAGGGTTTGCAAGTGTAGGGTTTGCAAGTGTAGGGTTTGCAAGTGTAGGGTTTGCAAGTGTAGGGTTTGCAAGTGTAGGGTTTGCAAGTGTAGGGTTTGCAAGTGTAGGGTTTGCAAGTGTAGGGTTTGCAAGTGTAGGGTTTGCAAGTGTAGGGTTTGCAAGTGTAGGGTTTGCAAGTGTAGGGTTTGCAAGTGTAGGGTTTGCAAGTGTAGGGTTTGCAAGTGTAGGGTTTGCAAGTGTAGGGTTTGCAAGTGTAGGGTTTGCAAGTGTAGGGTTTGCAAGTGTAGGGTTTGCAAGTGTAGGGTTTGCAAGTGTAGGGTTTGCAAGTGTAGGGTTTGCAAGTGTAGGGTTTGCAAGTGTAGGGTTTGCAAGTGTAGGGTTTGCAAGTGTAGGGTTTGCAAGTGTAGGGTTTGCAAGTGTAGGGTTTGCAAGTGTAGGGTTTGCAAGTGTAGGGTTTGCAAGTGTAGGGTTTGCAAGTGTAGGGTTTGCAAGTGTAGGGTTTGCAAGTGTAGGGTTTGCAAGTGTAGGGTTTGCAAGTGTAGGGTTTGCAAGTGTAGGGTTTGCAAGTGTAGGGTTTGCAAGTGTAGGGTTTGCAAGTGTAGGGTTTGCAAGTGTAGGGTTTGCAAGTGTAGGGTTTGCAAGTGTAGGGTTTGCAAGTGTAGGGTTTGCAAGTGTAGGGTTTGCAAGTGTAGGGTTTGCAAGTGTAGGGTTTGCAAGTGTAGGGTTTGCAAGTGTAGGGTTTGCAAGTGTAGGGTTTGCAAGTGTAGGGTTTGCAAGTGTAGGGTTTGCAAGTGTAGGGTTTGCAAGTGTAGGGTTTGCAAGTGTAGGGTTTGCAAGTGTAGGGTTTGCAAGTGTAGGGTTTGCAAGTGTAGGGTTTGCAAGTGTAGGGTTTGCAAGTGTAGGGTTTGCAAGTGTAGGGTTTGCAAGTGTAGGGTTTGCAAGTGTAGGGTTTGCAAGTGTAGGGTTTGCAAGTGTAGGGTTTGCAAGTGTAGGGTTTGCAAGTGTAGGGTTTGCAAGTGTAGGGTTTGCAAGTGTAGGGTTTGCAAGTGTAGGGTTTGCAAGTGTAGGGTTTGCAAGTGTAGGGTTTGCAAGTGTAGGGTTTGCAAGTGTAGGGTTTGCAAGTGTAGGGTTTGCAAGTGTAGGGTTTGCAAGTGTAGGGTTTGCAAGTGTAGGGTTTGCAAGTGTAGGGTTTGCAAGTGTAGGGTTTGCAAGTGTAGGGTTTGCAAGTGTAGGGTTTGCAAGTGTAGGGTTTGCAAGTGTAGGGTTTGCAAGTGTAGGGTTTGCAAGTGTAGGGTTTGCAAGTGTAGGGTTTGCAAGTGTAGGGTTTGCAAGTGTAGGGTTTGCAAGTGTAGGGTTTGCAAGTGTAGGGTTTGCAAGTGTAGGGTTTGCAAGTGTAGGGTTTGCAAGTGTAGGGTTTGCAAGTGTAGGGTTTGCAAGTGTAGGGTTTGCAAGTGTAGGGTTTGCAAGTGTAGGGTTTGCAAGTGTAGGGTTTGCAAGTGTAGGGTTTGCAAGTGTAGGGTTTGCAAGTGTAGGGTTTGCAAGTGTAGGGTTTGCAAGTGTAGGGTTTGCAAGTGTAGGGTTTGCAAGTGTAGGGTTTGCAAGTGTAGGGTTTGCAAGTGTAGGGTTTGCAAGTGTAGGGTTTGCAAGTGTAGGGTTTGCAAGTGTAGGGTTTGCAAGTGTAGGGTTTGCAAGTGTAGGGTTTGCAAGTGTAGGGTTTGCAAGTGTAGGGTTTGCAAGTGTAGGGTTTGCAAGTGTAGGGTTTGCAAGTGTAGGGTTTGCAAGTGTAGGGTTTGCAAGTGTAGGGTTTGCAAGTGTAGGGTTTGCAAGTGTAGGGTTTGCAAGTGTAGGGTTTGCAAGTGTAGGGTTTGCAAGTGTAGGGTTTGCAAGTGTAGGGTTTGCAAGTGTAGGGTTTGCAAGTGTAGGGTTTGCAAGTGTAGGGTTTGCAAGTGTAGGGTTTGCAAGTGTAGGGTTTGCAAGTGTAGGGTTTGCAAGTGTAGGGTTTGCAAGTGTAGGGTTTGCAAGTGTAGGGTTTGCAAGTGTAGGGTTTGCAAGTGTAGGGTTTGCAAGTGTAGGGTTTGCAAGTGTAGGGTTTGCAAGTGTAGGGTTTGCAAGTGTAGGGTTTGCAAGTGTAGGGTTTGCAAGTGTAGGGTTTGCAAGTGTAGGGTTTGCAAGTGTAGGGTTTGCAAGTGTAGGGTTTGCAAGTGTAGGGTTTGCAAGTGTAGGGTTTGCAAGTGTAGGGTTTGCAAGTGTAGGG
Source organism: Pristiophorus japonicus (assembly GCF_044704955.1). Taxonomy (NCBI): domain Eukaryota; kingdom Metazoa; phylum Chordata; class Chondrichthyes; family Pristiophoridae; genus Pristiophorus; species Pristiophorus japonicus. Next base: position 646,132 of record NW_027253761.1, read on the forward strand.
TTTGCAAGTGTAGGGTTTGCAAGTGTAGGGTTTGCAAGTGTAGGGTTTGCAAGTGTAGGGTTTGCAAGTGTAGGGTTTGCAAGTGTAGGGTTTGCAAGTGTAGGGTTTGCAAGTGTAGGGTTTGCAAGTGTAGGGTTTGCAAGTGTAGGGTTTGCAAGTGTAGGGTTTGCAAGTGTAGGGTTTGCAAGTGTAGGGTTTGCAAGTGTAGGGTTTGCAAGTGTAGGGTTTGCAAGTGTAGGGTTTGCAAGTGTAGGGTTTGCAAGTGTAGGGTTTGCAAGTGTAGGGTTTGCAAGTGTAGGGTTTGCAAGTGTAGGGTTTGCAAGTGTAGGGTTTGCAAGTGTAGGGTTTGCAAGTGTAGGGTTTGCAAGTGTAGGGTTTGCAAGTGTAGGGTTTGCAAGTGTAGGGTTTGCAAGTGTAGGGTTTGCAAGTGTAGGGTTTGCAAGTGTAGGGTTTGCAAGTGTAGGGTTTGCAAGTGTAGGGTTTGCAAGTGTAGGGTTTGCAAGTGTAGGGTTTGCAAGTGTAGGGTTTGCAAGTGTAGGGTTTGCAAGTGTAGGGTTTGCAAGTGTAGGGTTTGCAAGTGTAGGGTTTGCAAGTGTAGGGTTTGCAAGTGTAGGGTTTGCAAGTGTAGGGTTTGCAAGTGTAGGGTTTGCAAGTGTAGGGTTTGCAAGTGTAGGGTTTGCAAGTGTAGGGTTTGCAAGTGTAGGGTTTGCAAGTGTAGGGTTTGCAAGTGTAGGGTTTGCAAGTGTAGGGTTTGCAAGTGTAGGGTTTGCAAGTGTAGGGTTTGCAAGTGTAGGGTTTGCAAGTGTAGGGTTTGCAAGTGTAGGGTTTGCAAGTGTAGGGTTTGCAAGTGTAGGGTTTGCAAGTGTAGGGTTTGCAAGTGTAGGGTTTGCAAGTGTAGGGTTTGCAAGTGTAGGGTTTGCAAGTGTAGGGTTTGCAAGTGTAGGGTTTGCAAGTGTAGGGTTTGCAAGTGTAGGGTTTGCAAGTGTAGGGTTTGCAAGTGTAGGGTTTGCAAGTGTAGGGTTTGCAAGTGTAGGGTTTGCAAGTG